>NC_058080.1:283781304-284081319 GCF_014858855.1 Bufo gargarizans | reverse complement strand
ATTTTTTTAATTATTTTTTATTTTACATTTTGCATCCCCCATACAAGACCTCTAGGGGACATTTAACTTAACTTTTTTTTTTTCACTATTGATTTCTTCTGTAACTGGGGCTGACATAGTAGCATTAGTTACAGGGGAAACACACACCCCAGAAAGGCTGTACAGCAGTAATCGACCACCCATAGGACGTTTAGGCTGGGTTCACACCTGAGCGTTTTACAGCGCGTTCCTACGCGCTGTAAAACGCACAACAGGCAAGAACCAATGATTCCCTATGGGAATGGTTCTCACCTGGGCGTTTTACAGCGCGTACGATCGCGCTGTAAAACGCCCGACGCTCAAACAAGTGCTTGAGCTTTTTAATGGGCGTTTGTCGCGCGTTCCCGCACATAGATATTCGGGAACGCGCGACAATGTGTGCACCCCTGTCTCTGTATGCGCGATTGTAAACGCCCGTACAATCGCGCATACAGAGCGCTCGTTTCAGAACGCTCAGGTGTGAACCCAGCCTTATGGTTACTAAGGCTGGGTTCACATCACCGTTTCTTCTGATCCATCAGAAAAGCAGAACCCCCCAAAAAAAATACAAAACAAAAAAACAGATCATATACAGCACTTTAGGCACTCTTTATGCACATTTTGCATCATCATAGCCATTTCCATCCATTATGAAATACGTCATTTTTGATGGCCCAATATATGGATGGACCAATGCCTATCTTTCAAATCCTCCTTCTTCTCCTCTCGCTTTCTAAAACTTAACATGGCTAAAACAGAATTGATCATCTTTCCTCCATCTTGCTCAACCCCCACAACAGACCTATCTATCACAATCAATGGCTGCACACTCTCCCGGGTCAACCAAGTCTGCTGCCTTGGAGTGAGTTGAGGATATTGGGACCTTTAATATCAAAATGTGTGGTGTGCCATAGATCCCTACCTATAATTTCTGCCTTGGAGTGACCTTGGATTCTGCCCTTTCCTTTCGACCGCACATCCAAGCCCTTTCAACCACCTGTGACCTCCAACTCAAAAACATCTCCCATATCCGCGCTTTCCTCAAATTTGAGTCTGTGAAAATGCTTGTACACATCCTCTTCCTCTCACGCCTAGCATACTGCAACATCCTCCTCTGTGGCCTTCCAACTAGCACTCTCTCACCCCTCCAATCTATCCTCAACTCTGCTGCCCCCACTAATCCACCTCTCACCCTGTTACTTCTCTGCCTCTCCCCTCTGCCAATCCCTTCACTGGCTCCCCATTGCCCAATGAATTCAGTTAAAAATACCAACAAATACATACAAGGCTGTCCACAACTTGTCCCCTTCCTACATCTCTGAGTTACTTTCCCGATACATCCCCACGTGCAATCTTCGATCCTAACAAGACCTCCTTCTCTCATCTCCTTTTATCACCTGTTCCCACAATCGCCTCCAAGATTTCTCCCGTGCATCCCCCATACTCTGGAACTCGCTACACCAAGATATCAGACTCTCACCTACAGTGGAATCCTTCAAAAGAAACCTGAAAACCCACCTCTTCAGACAAGCCTACAATCAGTGACCCTGCTGCCTCTATACCGCCATGACCAACTTCACCCGCACCTACTGTGTCCTTCTCCCATACCATGTAGATTGCAAGCAGTGTTCCCTCTAAGCTGCACGGGGGGGCGGCCGTGCAGCAATTATTGTGGCCCCGCTCACAATTTTATAATGCCCGCTCACTCAGTCTAGTTGGCTAACACTGCTGGCAAAATGCCAGCACTTGTCATCACTCGTCAGACTCATGTGCGTGACGGCGCCGACGTCCTCCTCGTAGTCTTGTGCGGCTCAGCACAGCGGGGCGCCGCCTACATAACGTCAGTCGTCACTGTGTTCCTTCTGCACCGCACAGACGTCACACACAGACCGCAGCACTGTTTGCGCACTTATTGGCTCTGCAAGATTCGCAGGAGAAGGAAGGGAACTCTGAGGAGCGTGGGCACAGAGTTCGCTGAGGTAGTGGTTTTGAGTTAAGTGGTAGCCTAGGCAGCTTTACGTCTCAGCCGTGTCTGGTCTGAAAGAAATTGAAAGACTGTGCTGGGCTGGCGGCGCTGCTGTTGCTGTGGGCTGTGGCAGGGCCGGAGGTGAAAAGGGGAGAAAAAAAAGTTATAAAAAATCTGATAAATACCAGTGTGAATGAAGGACTGTTAAAAGGGGTTAATAACTACTGAAGGCCCTTCACAGTAGTTATTAACCCCTTTCAGCAGTCCCCCAGTCACAGTATTTATTAACCACTTCAGCAGTCCCCCATTCACAGTATTTATTAACCCCTTTCACTAGTCCCCTCTTCAGTGAAGGGGGGACTGCTGAAGGGGTTTAACAATATTGTCAATGGGGGACTGCTGAAGTGGTTAATAAATACTGTGAATGGGGGACTGCTGAAGTTGTTAATAAATACTATGATTGGGGGACTGCTGAAGTGGTTAATAAATACTGTGACTGGGGGACTGCTTAAAGGGGTTAATAACTACTGTGAAGGGTCTTCTGTAGTTATTAACCCCTTTTAACAGTCCTTCATTCACACTGGTATTTATCAGACTTTTTTATAACATATTTTTCTCTCCTTTTCACACCGGCCCTGCCACAGCCCACAGCAACAGCAGCGCTGCCAGCCCAGCACAGTCTTTCTTTTTTTCCACTTTAGGTGTTTAGGTGTTAGAGCAATCTAATTAAAGTTCTATTTTAACACCTAAAGAGAAATAAAAAAAATAAAAATCTACTGTTTCTCTAGATTACCTTATGTTGATAGTAGTGTTAATAGAGTCTCAATGATTTGTAAAAATAGTGTAGCTGCTTTTATAGACCCTTGAGACTCTATTACCACTATTATCAACATAAGGTCATCTAGAGAAACAGCAGCTTTTTTAAATTATTTTTAAATCAAATGAAAGTTATGTTTTAACATAAGGGTCAGAAACTGGGTTTTGTTTAGCCTCTTGGTTATTAGTTTTTCTATGTAAGTTCTCTGGATCAAAGATTTTTTTTCCCTGTCTGGTTTTTATATGGAGACCAATGTCCAGTGATCACAGAGAGGACTATACTGTATATTGTACGGGATGGTGCAGGGGTTATACTGTATTGTATGGGATGGCGCAAAGGTTTGTATGCTCTTTGAAATGACAATTATCTTAGGTTTTCCTATCGCCCACCTTTGATGGCGCTGTGCGCCGACCCCGCTCAGCAGCTGCCAAGGCTTAGAGGGAACACTGATTGTAAGCCCTCACGGGCAGGGCCCTCTCTCCTTCTGTACCAGTTTGTAACTCATCTTGTTGATGCTTAGTGCAATTGTCTGTATTATGTATGTATACCCTTTTCATATGTACAGCGCTATGGAATAATTGGCACTTTAATTATTATTAATAATAATAATAATAATATACTAACAGGCCGCTATCATATGCTTTTTTGAAAGAACAAAGCTTTTAAAGTCAATTTTTCACTGTAATTTTGGGTGGTCACCCGAAAGTTTTTACTGTATAGGCACAATTTTCTAGTAATAATGCCTCATTCACACATCAGTGTTTTGGTCAACGATTTCCATCAGTGATTGTCAGCCAAAACCAGGACTGAAGCCTCAACAGACATAAGGTATAATGGAAAGATCTGCACCTGGTCTGTGTTTAGAGCTGTACCTGGTTTTGGCTCACAATCACTGATGGAAATCACTGACCAAAATACTGACTTGTGAATGAGGCTTAAAGGTCATCATTTTAATCAAAGTGAGACTCAACAATATTAAAAATTGGAAAATATTGTATTATGATGCTCAAAAGATATCTATTGCCCTACTATTGCAGCACATCTTTCATAATGAATTTAGACCAAATGCTTGTAAATACAATATAATATTTCATCAAATAGTGTACTATACTACAAGTAATGAAACACTATCATATATGCTACAAAGCTACATATAATTCATTTTTTCTACACACTTTGAGACCTGTCAGTATTGTGACCTACAAGATTTTAAGAAAAGTGCTCCAAGAATTGTATAGTCACCTACTCTGTAGGACAACCAAACTTCTATCATTATTTCACTTTCAAGGGGGTTCATCTTTAAAAAAGGACATTAAGGGAATGGCTAATGGAATTAAGGGCAAATAATAGAAGGATATAGTGAGACTATTGTATTAACAAGAAATAAATCAAGAGAAGCATGCGGTAAGTGTTTTTTAATTGATTGATTGGAAAGGTATTCTGTGGGTTTTTATCAAGACAAGCAGCCATTTACCTTGGCAACTGCATTAAGAGGCCCAATGAAAAAAGTGATAAGAGAATTATGCAGTTTTGAGAAATAAATTATTCACAGAATAGAGCCATTTTCTCCAGACATATTGAATGTGGAAAAAAAAAAACTTTAAATCCTTGACACAGGTTTCTTTCTTGCAGAGATCTAATGGTTTGTAGTGGAGATGAGCAAATTGATTCTAACAAATCTTTTCATTAGCAGGAACTCTTCTCCTGTGAGGGGTTGTCCCCACAGATGAAGCAGTGTCCACCTGCTCTTTGATTAACAGGGCTGGACATCTAGCCTGAACCTGACATTGTTCTATCTGCGCCAAGTAGTGACACAAGCTTAGAAGAGATCATTCAACTTTGGGAGCAGCGACTGCGCGTGTGCCGCTACACTTCCGGGTAGCAGCGCATGCACAGTTGATGCACCTGAAGCCAAATGAATCCTTTTACGCTTGCATCACTACCCTGAGCTGTGCAGGCAGAAGATTGACAGTGCTGGGCTAGATTTCCAGGCCTGTTAATTAAATAGTAAGAAAGCACTTCTTTACCTGTGGGGACAGCTACTCACAGGAGAACTCCTACTAATGAGATGAATTGATTGGTTAGAATCGATTCACTCATCTGTAGTTTATAGGAAATCTTAGAAAGAAATAATCACAATTGAACTTACAGTATGTGTAACAAATTTACCTCCAGCAGCGCAATCCTCAGCCTTGGCACGGCCACGTCGGGAGAGACGCACTGCTGAACCACATCCTCATGTGGTGACACGACCGCATCCTCAGTAACAGGATGCAATGCTCTGTTTCTCACTGCATTGGGCGTGTGCTGGGAGAGATTAGCAGTGGGTTGATTAGCTCAGCTGCTCTATTGCTGTGTATTAGTGTTTCCGACTAATGGAAAGCAGAGTCAATGGACCTATCAGGTTGTAATCCAGGGACTCGGTGCTTTATACCCCTTCCTAGCCATACAACATTAGCAGTGATAGTCTTGTTTGGCTCATTAGCGTGGGTCCCGTTCTGGTACTGCATAGCCCATCTGGTTCTGACTCATTTCTGATGACTCTGGTATTGGGTTTGTCTGTCTGTGTATGTTTGTGTGTCTCTGCACTAAAGTAAAGTAGGAATTGTCAACCAGTTGCGCTCTAGCCATCTAGGCATTGTACTGTAAGTAGGTAGGGACAGTAGGGATTTGAAGTCCAGGGCCTCACTGTTCTTGCTCATATCTACTGAAGTGACAGTATGCTTTTCAACAGTCAAGTGTGATGGTGCTTTCAAGGTGAAATACCATGATCTACTAAAAACATAGACATATTCTAGGCTTGCCAGTGGATATAATGATATTATAGCCCCTTTAACTGAAGTGTTGCATGCATAATTTACAAATGAGTATGAATGTCTCATGCACAATGGCGTATTTGCACAATGGCGTATTTGATTTCAGATAAAGAGGACCCTCACCTCTCTCTAAGGTGGATTTGTGATCCAGGGAGAGAGCTAAAGAGAAGGATCAAGATCATTGGGTATTGTGAGTTAGTACCCCTTCCAAGTCTGCACCCAGAGAGAGACATGTGGAATCCATGCAACTATATGGGACTATAACTTGCCTTCCTCTGAAAGAGCTTGTTGCGTCTTCCTATACTGCAAAGAGGGTGGTAATTCCTGGATGGACTGTACTAAATGGAAGGCTAAAAAGGAAACTCCAGGCCCTAAATGAGAATGGAGGAATCACCTCTCATTTTTTTAGCTAAGCATTTGTGGATGTAAAAATTTTTACTGACTTTTCTGGCCAGGAGACTAAATGCCTGTACAAACACAGTTAAGACTCAATTGTTGTAGGAAACGAGTCAGTGGCTCACCGTTTATTGCTGATATGGAATAGGGGTACACTACTAATAGACTTGTCCCAGGTCTAACGAATGTAAAAATAAAAATATAATGTAGTAGGCACACCCAAATCTGGATAAAATGCTCAGAGTCACAAATATGTTATAAAATAAGTTATTTACTAAACAATAACATATTTAATAAACAATAAAATAACAATATACTAATATCATAGCAGGGCCATTGCTATTATAAAGTATGTTGTATCCTATAGATAATGATAATAAAATTGATGCAAGTCCTGTGATCCTTTATAGTAATTATTTTGTCATAGTGGATATACCAAGAAGTTAATCCAATATTGGTAGTAGATCAATAATTAGTTGTTAGTGAGTCCAAATACATACCTCTGTTTCATATACATCAGTTACTGATAAGTTCATAGGATATATACTCACAGGCTTGGACTGGCCCACAGGGGAACAGGGGACTCCCACGGTGGTCCCCTGAGAAAAGTGAGCCTCCTGTCCACCAGCATAGCATATCAAATAACCTATATCAGTATGAAAACTGTATAGACTATCCAGTTTAATATTATAGACGCATTGGAAGGTTAAGATGGCCTCTAGGAATAGATGCGGGTCTACCGATATACTCTTCCCTGGGATCCACCTTTTGAAGTTGTTGCAGAGATCCCCATATTCAATCATCTTGTAGCGTCTTGTTACTGTCTGCCTATGTATGGGCAGGTAATATTTGCATGTCGCTGTACAATGGGCTCCCAGAATAAATTTTAATGGTGGGCCCTAGGCACCCCAGTCCGACACTGTGTACTCATATATATCAGTCAAAATATGTTGCTCTGCAGAGCGTTTTACCACCTCCCTCTGTGGTCCAGGCTGTGAAGACAATGAATTGAGAGCATTTACAGGTGCGCAGTGCAGGCAAGATATAACTATAAGTAATCTGTGGGACCGGAATAAAGTAAAGTAATCTGTGGGGCCAAAGTAGAGTGAAGTGTCTCTCTCACCGACGAACTCACATAGTCTGGCCGCTTGATGTAATAATAATAAACTGCTTGTTCTCAACATGTCCCATGTGGTATACCTGCTTTAGTCAGCGTAATCAGCTTGTTGTAAACACAGTGTGCGTCTAGCAGATCCTCGTTGATTGCATCATGCGTTCACTGGATGACCGTATTTGGGCATAACGGTTAAGTTGTGGTAAAGTTGTGGTTACTACACCAGATGCGTTTCGAAGTTAACAAACTTCTTCCTCTGTGGCAGTAACCAGTTTGTCAGATGACTGAATAGTTATAGGAATCACAAGAAGATCACAAAAAGTGGATCACAAAAAGTGGCATGGAATTCTTCTAGCATTAATCAAAACATGGCATGGATTACAATATGCATATATAATATACAGTGTATATACTGTAGGTCTAGTAATCCAAAAAATTACTTAAATGTGTAAAAATCTAATTTTCATTACAATATTGTGTTTTATGGTATTATCTATCAATAACACTTAATTTTGCTGTTATATTTGACAATGCGATTACTGTGCGTTTTTGATGCATTTTTATTTTTTATTTTGATGCGTTTTTTTTGTGGCTTTCTCGTCTATCTATTTCTTCTATCACAACCTATCAGTCAAAAATCTTCAAATTTGCCTACTAAGTTTGAAAATCAATAAACATAACATGCTCACTGTTTTTAGGCTGCCCAGAGCGTTTTTCAGTCACTTTTTTCTGGGGTGATCGGCGGCCATTTTGTGTCTTGTGGTGTGCCAGCACAAGCTGCCACCAAGTGCATTTAACCCTCAATGGTGTGGTTGTTTTTTGGCTAAATCCTACATCAGGGTGAAGCTGTCACACCAAGTGCATTTAACCAGCAATAGTCTGGTTATTTTTTGGCCATATACTGTACTACATCAGGGGCAAGCTGAGCCTGTCAACAAGTGCATTTAACCCTCAATGGTGTGGTTGTTTTTTTGGATAAATCCTACATCAGGGTGAAGCTGTCACACCAAGTGCATTTAACCAGCAATAGTCTGTTTATTTTTTGGCCATATACTACATCAGGGGCAAGCTGTCACCAAGTGCATTTAACCCTCAATGGTGTGGTTGTTTTTTGGCTAAATCCTACATCAGGGTGAAGCTGTCACACCAAGTGCATTTAACCAGCAATAGTCTGTTTATTTTTTGGCCATATACTACATCAGGGGCAAGCTGTCACCAAGTGCATTTAACCCTCAATGGTGTGGTTGTTTTTTGGCTAAATCCTACATCAGGGTGAAGCTGTCACACCAAGTGCATTTAACCAGCAATAGTCTGTTTATTTTTTGGCCATATACTACATCAGGGGCAAGCTGCGCCTGTCACCAAGTGCATTTAACCCTCAGTAGTGTGGTTGGTCAAGCTGTCACACCAAGTGCATTTAACCATCAATAGTGTGGTTATTTTTTGGCCATATCCCAGTATAATTCTGTCAGTAAACGTATACCTGTCACCCAGCGCCTAAATACCAGGCCTCAAGTTTATATCCAGCTAAATCTGTCGTTACTGGTGTGGCCGGTCAAGTTATTTAGTGTCCGTCAAAGCACAGTTTTTGTTCTGGGTTGAAATACAATTCCCAATTTAGCAATTTCTTAATTTAGCGGTTTCTGCTGTATCAGAGCTATTTTAAATCTATCGCTAAAAGGGTATATCAGATTCAAGGTGCACATAGGGTCATTCTGAATAACTTCACACACACGCTACTGTGCATTTCCAAGTCTAATTCTGTCAGTAAACCTATACCTGTCACCCTGCGCCTAAATAATAGGCCTCAAATTTATATCCAGCTAAATCTGTCGTTACTGGTGTGGCTGGTCAAGTTATTTAGTGTCCGTCAAAGCACAGTTTTTGTTCTGGGTTGAAATAAAATTCCCAATTTAGCAATTTCTTAATTTAGTGGTTTCTGCTGTATCAGGCCTACTTTAAATTTATCCCTAAAAGGGTATATCAGATTCAAGGTGCACATAGGGTCATTCTGAATAACTTCACACACACGCTACTGTGCATTTCCAAGTCTAATTCTGTCAGTAAACCTAAACCTGTCACCCAGCGCCTAAATAATAGGCCTCAAATTTATAGTCAGCTAAATCTGTGGTTACTGCTGTGCCTGTATTAGTGTAATACGGTACCTAAATAGATAGCCAGATAGTGTTAGTTGTCTTTAAAAAAAGAGGGCCTGAATTTGAATTCAATACATTGGGTCAAATAATATTTTTGTTGTTGTGGTGAACGATAACAATGAGGAAAACATCTAGTAAAGGACGCGGACGCGGACATGGTCGTGGTGGTGTTAGTGGACCCTCTGGTGCTGGGAGAGGACATGGCCGTTCTGCCACAGCCACACGTCCTAGTGTACCAACTACCTCAGGTCCCAGTAGCCGCCATAATTTACAGCGATATTTGGTGGGGCCCAATGCCGTTCTAAGGATGGTAAGGCCTGAGCAGGTACAGGCATTAGTCAATTGGGTGGCCGACAGTGGATCCAGCACGTTCACATTATCTCCCACCCAGTCTTCTGCAGAAAGTGCACAGATGGCGCCTGAAAACCAAGCCCATCAGTCTGTCACATCACCCCCATGCATACCAGGGAAACTGTCTGAGCCTCAAGTTATGCAGCAGTCTCTTATGCTGTTTGAAGACTCCGCTGGCAGGGTTTCCCAAGGGCATCCACCCAGCCAGCCACCCACTGACGCACAACCACTTATGTTTCCTGATGATGAGGACATGGGAATACCACCTCAGCATGTCTCTGATGATGACGAAACACAGGTGCCAACTGCTGCATCTTTCTGCAGTGTGCAGACTGAACAGGAGGTCAGGGATCAAGACTGGGTGGAAGACGATGCAGGGGACGATGAGGTCCTAGACCCCACATTTAATGAAGGTCGTGCCACTGACTTTCACAGTTCGGAGGAAGAGGCAGTGGTGAGACCGAGCCAACAGCGTAGCAAAAGAGGGAGCAGTGGGCGAAAGCAGAACACCCGCCGCCAAGAGACTCCGCCTGCTACTAACCGCCGCCATCTGGGACCGAGCACCCCAAAGGCAGCTTCAAGGAGTTCCCTGGCATGGCACTTCTTCAAACAATGTGCTGACGACAAGACCCGAGTGGTTTGCACGCTGTGCCATCAGAGCCTGAAGCGAGGCATTAACGTTCTGAACCTTAGCACAACCTGCATGACCAGGCACCTGCATGCAAAGCATGAACTGCAGTGGAGTAAACACCTTAAAAACAAGGAAGTCACTCAGGCTCCCCCTGCTACCTCTTCTGCTGCTGCCGCCTCGGCCTCTTCTGCTGCTGCCGCCTCGGCCTCTTCCTCCGCCTCTGGAGGAACGTTGGCACCTGCCGCCCAGCAAACAGGGGATGTACCACCAACACCACCACCTTCGTCACCAAGCATCTGAACCATGTCACTCGGCAGCGTTCAGCTCTCCATCTCACAAACATTTGAGAGAAAGCGTAAATTCCCACTTAGCCACCCTCGATCCCTGGCCCTGAATGCCAGCATTTCTATTCTACTGGCCTATGAAATGCTGTCATTTAGGCTGGTGGACACAGACAGCTTCAAACAGCTCATGTCGCTTGCTGTCCCACAGTATGTTGTTCCTAGCCGGCACTACTTCTCCAAGAGAGCCGTGCCTTCCCTGCACAACCAAGTATCCGATAAAATCAAGTGTGCACTGCGCAACGCCATCTGTGGCAAGGTCCACCTAACCACAGATACGTGGACCAGTAAGCACGGCCAGGGATGCTATATCTCCCTAACTGCACACTGGGTAAATGTAGTGTCAGCTGGGCCCCAGGCGGAGAGCTGTTTAGCGCACGTCCTTCCGCCGCCAAGGATCGCAGGGAAACATTCTTTGCCGAAAAACTTTATCCAGCTCACCTTTCTGGTTGTGAAATAGTCCCGACTCCAACGACCTATGGGAGTGTCCCCACTGCAAGCTACAAACAATTTGAAAGGAAATGCTTCCAAGACCTTCCTTTCAAATTGTTTGCAACATTCTTTGCCTCCTGTTGCCACCTCCTCCTTCTCGGCTTCCTCCTCCTCTTCTTCCACCTGCTCATCCAGTCAGCCACACACCTTCACCACCAACTTCAGCACAGCCCGGGGTAAACGTCAGCAGGCCATTCTGAAACTCATATGTTTGGGGGACAGGCCCCACACCGCACAGGAGTTGTGGCGGGGTATAGAACAACAGACCGACGAGTGGTTGCTGCCGGTGAGCCTCAAGCCCGGCCTGGTGGTGTGTGATAATGGGCGAAATCTCATTGCAGCTCTGGGACTAGCCGGTTTGACGCACATCCCTTGCTTGGCGCATGTGCTGAATTTGGTGGTGCAGAAGTTAATTCACAACTACCCCGACATGTCAGAGCTGCTGCATAAAGTGCGGGCCGTCTGTTCGCGCTTCCGGCGTTCACATCCTGCCGCTGCTCGCCTGTCTGCGCTACAGCGTAACTTCGGCCTTCCCGCTCACCGCCTCATATGCGACGTGCCCACCAGGTGGAACTCCACCTTGCACATGCTGGAGCAGCAGCAGGACATAGTGGAGTTTCAGCTGCAGCACGCACGGGTCAGTCGCACTACGGAACAGCACCACTTCACCACCAATGACTGGGCCTCCATGCGAGACCTGTGTGCCCTGTTGCGCTGTTTCGAGTACTCCACCAACATGGCCAGTGGCGATGACGCCGTTATCAGCGTTCCAATACTACTTCTATGTCTCCTTGAGAAAACACTTAGGGCGATGATGGAAGAGGAGGTGGCCCAGGAGGAGGAGGAGGAGGAAGAGGGGTCATTTTTAGCACTTTCAGGCCAGTCTCTTCGAAGTGACTCAGAGGGAGGTTTTTTGCAACAGCAGAGGCCAGGTACAAATGTGGCCAGCCAGGGCCCACTACTGGAGAAGGAGGAGGACGAGGATGAGGAGGAGGTGGAGGAGGATGAGGATGAGGCATGGTCACAGCGGGGTGGCACTGGTGCGTGGCTGGGGGGAAAGGCAGGACGATGACGATACGCCTCCCACAGAGGACAGCTTGTCCTTACCCCTGGGCAGCCTGGCACACATGAGCGACTACATGCTGCAGTGCCTGCGCAACGACAGCAGAGTTGCCCACATTTTAACGTGTGCGGACTACTGGGTTGCCACTCTGCTGGATCCACGGTACAAAGACAATGTGCCCACCTTACTTCCTGCACTGGAGCGTGATAGGAAGATGCGCGAGTACAAGCGCACGTTGGTAGACGCGCTACTGAGAGCATTCCCAAATGTCACAGGGGAACAAGTGGAAGCCCAAGGCCAAGGCAGAGGAGGAGCAAGAGGTCGCCAAGACAGCTGTGTCACGGCCAGCTCCTCTGAGGGCAGGGTTAGCATGGCAGAGATGTGGAAAAGTTTTGTCAACAAGCCACAGCTAACTGCACCACCACCTGATACGCAACGTGTTAGCAGGAGGCAACATTTCACTAACATGGTGGAACAGTACGTGTGCACACCCCTCCACGTACTGACTGATGGTTCGGCCCCATTCAACTTCTGGGTCTCTAAATTGTCCACGTGGCCAGACCTAGACTTTTATGCCTTGGAGGTGCTGGCCTGCCCGGCGGCCAGCGTTTTGTCTGAACGTGTATTCAGCACGGCAGGAGGCGTCATTACAGACAAACGCAGCCGCCTGTCTACAGCCAATGTGGACAAGCTGACGTTCATAAAAATGAACCAGGCATGGATCCCACCGGACCTGTCCATCCCTTGTGCAGATTAGACATTAACTACCTCCCCTTAACCATATATTATTGTACTCCAGGGCACTTCCTCATTCAATCCTATTTTTATTTTCATTTTACCATTATATTGCGAGGCTACCCAAAGTTGAATGAACCTCTCCTCTGTCTGGGTGCCGGGGCCTAAATATATGCCAATGGACTGTTCCAATGTTGGGTGACGTGAAGCCTGATTCTCTGCTATGACATGCAGACTGATTCTCTGCTGACATGAAGCCAGATTCTCTGTTACGGGACCTCTCTCCTCTGCCTGGGTGCTGGGCCTAAATATATGACAATGGACTGTTGCAGTGGTGGCTGACATGAAGCCTGATTCTCTGCTATGACATGCAGACTTATTCTCTGCTGACATGAAGACAGATTCTCTGTTACGGGACCTCTCTCCTCTGCCTGGGTGCTGGGCCTAAATATATGCCAATGGACTGTTGCAGTGGTGGCTGACGTGAAGCCTGATTCTCTGCTATGACATGCAGACTAATTCTCTGCTGACATGAAGACAGATTCTCTGTTACGGGACCTCTCTCCTCTGCCTGGGTGCTGGGCCTAAATATATGCCAATGGACTGTTGCAGTGGTGGCTGACGTGAAGCCTGATTCTCCGCTATGACATGCAGACTAATTCTCTGCTGACATGAAGACAGATTCTCTGTTACGGGACCTCTCTCCTCTGCCTGGGTGCCTGGGCCTAAATATATGCCAATGGACTGTTCCAATGTTGGGTGACGTGAAGCCTGATTCTCTGCTATGACATGCAGACTGATTCTCTGCTGACATGAAGCCAGATTCTCTGTTACGGGACCTCTCTCCTCTGCCTGGGTGCTGGGCCTAAATATATGACAAAGGACTGTTGCAGTGGTGGGTGACGTGAAGCCTGATTCTCTGCTATGACATGCAGACTGATTCTCTGCTGACATGAAGACAGATTCTCTGTTACGGGACCTCTCTCCTCTGCCTGGGTGCTGGGCCTAAATATATACCAATGGACTGTTGCAGTGGTGGCTGACGTGAAGCCTGATTCTCTGCTATGACATGCAGACTAATTCTCTGCTGACATGAAGACAGATTCTCTGTTACGGGACCTCTCTCCTCTGCCTGGGTGCTGGGCCTAAATATATGCCAATGGACTGTTGCAGTGGTGGCTGACGTGAAGCCTGATTCTCTGCTATGACATGCAGACTGATTCTCTGCTGACATGAAGACAGATTATCTGTTACGGGACCTCTCTCCTCTGCCTGGGTGCCTGGGCCTAAATATATGCCAATGGACTGTTCCAATGTTGGGTGACGTGAAGCCTGATTCTCTGCTATGACATGCAGACTGATTCTCTGCTGACATGAAGCCAGATTCTCTGTTACGGGACCTCTCTCCTCTGCCTGGGTGCTGGGCCTAAATATATGACAATGGACTGTTGCAGTGGTGGCTGACGTGAAGCCTGATTCTCTGCTATGACATGCAGACTGATTCTCTGCTGACATGAAGCCAGATTCTCTGTTACGGGACCTCTCTCCTCTGCCTGGGTGCTGGGCCTAAATATCTGACAATGGACTGTTGCAGTGGTGGCTGACGTGAAGCCTGATTCTCTGCTATGACATGCAGACTGATTCTCTGCTGACATGAAGCCAGATTCTCTGTTACGGGACCTCTCTCCTCTGCCTGGGTGCTGGGCCTAAATATATGACAATGGACTGTTGCAGTGGTGGCTGACGTGAAGCCTGATTCTCTGCTATGACATGCAGACTGATTCTCTGCTGACATGAAGCCAGATTCTCTGTTACGGGACCTCTCTCCTCTGCCTGCGTGCCGGGGCCTAAATATCTGAGAATGGACTGCTCCAGTGGTGGGTGACGTGAAGCCAGATTCTCTGCTATGGGACCTCTCTCCAATTGATATTGGTTAATTTTTATTTATTTTATTTTTATTTTTATTCATTTCCCTATCCACATTTGTTTGCAGGGGATTTACATGCATGTTGCTGCCTTTTGCAGCCCTCTATCCCTTTCCTGGGCTGTTTTACAGCCTTTTTAGTGCCGAAAAGTTCGGGTCTCCATTGACTTCAATGGGGTTCGGGTTCGGGACAAAGTTCGGATCGGGTTCGGATCCCGAACCCGAACATTTCCGGGAAGTTCGGCCGAACTTCTCGAACCCGAACATCCAGGTGTCCGCTCAACTCTAGTCTTCATGTCATAGCAGAGAATCAGGCTTCATGTCACCCACCACTGTAACAGTCCATTGTCATAAATGTAGGCCCTGGCACCCAGTCAGAGGAGAGAGGTCCCATAACACAGAATCTGGCTTCATGTCAGCAGAGAATCAGTCTTTATATCCTAGCAGAAAATCAGGCTTCACGTCACCCACCACTGTAACAGTCCATTGTCATAAATTTAGGCCCCGGCACCCAGGCAGAGGAGAGAGGTCCCATAACACAGAATCTGGCTTCATGTCAGCAGAGAATCAGTCTTCATATCATAGCAGAGAATCATGCTTCACGTCACCCACCACTGTAACAGTCCATTGTCAGATATTTAGGCCCTGGCACCCAGGCAGAGGAGAGAGGTCCCATAACACAGAATCTGGCTTCATGTCAGCAGAGAATCAGTCTTCATATCATAGCAGAGAATCAGGCTTCACGTCACCCACCACAGTAACAGTCCATTGTCATAAATTTAGGCCCCGGCACCCAGGCAGAGGAGAGAGGTCCCATAACACAGAATCTGGCTTCATGTCAGCAGAGAATCAGTCTTCATATCATAGCAGAGAATCAGGCTTTACGTCACCCACCACTGTAACAGTCCATTGTCATAAATTTATGCCCCGGCACCCAGGCAGAGGAGAGAGGTCCCATAACACAGAATCGGGCTTCTTGTCAGCAGAGAATCAGTCTTCATATCATAGCAGAGAATCAGGCTTCACGTCACCCACCACTTTAACAGTCCATTGTCATAAATTTAGGCCCTGGCACCCAGTCAGAGGAGAGAGGTCCCATAACACAGAATCTGGCTTCATGTCAGCAGAGAATCAGTCTTCATATCATAGCAGAGAATCAGGCTTCACGTCACCCACCACTGTAACAGTCCATTGTCAAAAATTTAGGCCCCAGCACCCAGGCAGAGGAGAGAGGTCCCGTAACAGAGAATCTGTCTTCATGTCAGCAGAGAATTAGTCTGCATGTCATAGCAGAGAATCAGGCTTCACGTCACCCACCACTGTAACAGTCCATTGTCATAAATTTAGGCCCCGGCACCCAGGCAGAGGAGAGAGGTCCCATAACACAGAATCGGGCTTCTTGTCAGCAGAGAATCAGTCTTCATATCATAGCAGAGAATCAGGCTTCACGTCACCCACCACTGTAACAGTCCATTGTCAAAAATTTAGGCCCCGGCACCCAGGCAGAGGAGAGAGGTCCCGTAACAGAGAATCTGTCTTCATGTCAGCAGAGAATCAGTCTGCATGTCATAGCAGAGAATCAGGCTTCATGTCAGCCACCCCTGCAACAGTCCATTGGCATATATTTAGGCCCAGCACCCAGGCAGAGGAGAGAGGTCCCATAACACAGAATCTGGCTTCATATCATAGCAGAGAATCAGTCTTCATATCATAGCAGAGAATCATGCTTCACGTCACCCACCACTGTAACAGTCCATTGTCATAAATTTAGGCCCCGGCACCCAGGCAGAGGAGAGAGGTCCCATAACACAGAATCTGGCTTCATGTCAGCAGAGTATCAGTCTTCATATCATAGCAGAGAATCAGGCTTCACGTCACCCACCACTGTAACAGTCCATTGTCAAAAATTTAGGCCCCGGCACCCAGGCAGAGGAGAGAGGTCCCGTAACAGAGAATCTGTCTTCATGTCAGCAGAGAATCAGTCTGCATGTCATAGCAGAGAATCATGCTTCACGTCACCCAACATTGGAACAGTCCATTGTCATATATTTAGGCCCCGGCACCCAGACAGAGGAGAGGTTCATTCTACTTTGGGTTGCCTCGCAATATAATGGTAAAATGAAAATAAAAATAGGATTGAATGAGGAAGTGCCCTGGAGTACAATAATATATGGTTAAGGGGAGGTAGTTAATGTCTAATCTGCACAAGGGATGGACAGGTCCTGTGGGATCCATGCCTGGTTCATTTTTATGAACGTCAGCTTGTCCACATTGGCTGTAGACAGGCGGCTGCGTTTGTCTGTAATGACGCCCCCTGCCGTGCTGAATACACGTTCAGACAAAACGCTGGCCGCCGGGTAGGCCAGCACCTCCAAGGCATAAAAGGCTTGCTCTGGCCACGTGGACAATTTATAGAGACCCAGAAGTTGAATGGGGCCGAACCATCAGTCAGTACGTGGAGGGGTGTGCACACGTACTGTTCCACCATGTTAGTGAAATGTTGCCTCCTGCTAACACGTTGCGTATCAGGTGGTGGTGCAGTTAGCTGTGGCGTGTTGACAAAACTTTTCCACATCTCTGCCATGCTAACCCTGCCCTCAGAGGAGCTGGCCGTGACACAGCTGCCTTGGCGACCTCTTGCTCCTCCTCTGCCTTGGCCTTGGGCTTCCACTTGTTCCCCTGTGACATTTGGGAATGCTCTCAGTAGCGCGTCTACCAACGTGCGCTTGTACTCGCACATCTTCCTATCACGCTCCAGTGCAGGAAGTAAGGTGGGCACACTGTCTTTGTACCGTGGATCCAGCAGGGTGGCAACCCAGTAGTCCGCACACGTTAAAATGTGGGCAACTCTGCTGTCGTTGCGCAGGCACTGCAGCATGTAGTCGCTCATGTGTGCCAGGCTGCCCAGAGGTAAGGACAAGCTGTCCTCTGTGGGAGGCGTATCGTCATCGTCCTGCGTTTCCCCCCAGCCACGCACCAGTGATGGGCCCGAGCTGCGTTGGGTGCCACCCCGCTGTGACCATGCTTCATCCTCATCCTCCTCCACCTCCTCCTCATCCTCGTCCTCCAGTAGTGGGTCCCTGGCTGGCCACATTTGTACCTGGCCTCTGCTGTTGCAAAAAACCTCCCTCTGAGTCACTTCTAAGAGACTGGCCTGAAAGTGCTAAAAATGACCCCTCTTCCTCCTCCTCCTCCTCCTGGGCCACCTCCTCTTCCATCATCGCCCTAAGTGTTTTCTCAAGGAGACATAGAAGTGGTATTATAACGCTGATAACGGCATCATCGCCACTGGCCATGTTGGTGGAGTATTCGAAACAGCGCAACAGGGCACACAGGTCTCGCATGGAGGCCCAGTTATTGGTGGTGAAGTGGTGCTGTTCCGCAGTGCGACTGACCCGTGCATGCTGCAGCTGAAACTCCACTATGGCCTGCTGCTGCTCGCACAGTCTGTCGAGCATGTGCAAGGTGGAGTTCCACCTGGTGGGCACATCGCATATGAGGCGGTGAGCGGGAAGGCCGAAGTTACGCTGTAGCGCAGACAGGCGAGCAGCGGCAGGATGTGAACGCCGGAAGCACGAACAGACGGCCCGCACTTTATGCAGCAGCTCTGACATGTCGGGGTAGTTGTGAATGAACTTCTGCACCACCAAATTCAGCACATGCGCCAGGCAAGGGATGTGCGTCAAACCGGCTAGTCCCAAAGCTGCAACGAGATTTCGCCCATTATCGCACACCACCAGGCCAGGCTTGAGGCTCACCAGCAGCAACCACTCGTCGGTCTGTTGTTCTATACCCCGCCACAACTCCTGTGTGGTGTGGGGCCTGTCCCCCAAACATATGAGTTTCAGAATGGCCTGCTGACGTTTACCCCGGGTGAAGGTGTGTGGCTGACTGGATGAGCAGGTGGAAGAAGAGGAGGAGGAACCTTGGCGGTGGAAGGACGTGCACCAAACAGCTCTCCGCCTGGGGCCCAGCCGCCACTACATTTACCCAGTGTGCAGTTAGGGAGATATAGCGTCCCTGGCCGTGCTTACTGGTCCACGTATCTGTGGTTAGGTGGACCTTGCCACAGATGCCGTTGCGCAGTGAACACTTGATTTTATCGGATACTTGGTTGTGCAGGGAAGGCACGGCTCTCTTGGAGAAGTAGTGGCGGCTGGGAACAACATACTGTGGGACAGCAAGCGACATGAGCTGTTTGAAGCTGTCTGTGTCCACCAGCCTGAATGACAGCATTTCATAGGCCAGTAGTTTAGAAATGCTGGCATTCAGGGCCAGGGATCGAGGGTGGCTAGGTGGGAATTTACGCTTTCTCTCAAATGTTTGTGAGATGGAGAGCTGAACGCTGCCGTGTGACATGGTTGAGATGCTTGGTGACGGAGGTGGTGATGTTGGTGGTACATCCTCTGTTTGCTGGGCGGCAGGTGCCAACGTTCCTCCAGAGGCGGAGGAAGAGGCCCAGGCGGCAGCAGCAGAAGAGGTAGCAGGGGGAGCCTGAGTGACTTCCTTGTTTTTAAGGTGTTTACTCCACTGCAGTTCATGCTTTGCATGCAGGTGCCTGGTCATGCAGGTTGTGCTAAGGTTCAGAACGTTAATGCCTTGCTTCAGGCTCTGATGGCACAGCGTGCAAACCACTTGGGTCTTGTCGTCAGCACATTGTTTGAAGAAGCGCCATGTCAGGGAACTCCTTGAAGCTGCCTTTGGGGTGCTCGGTCCCAGATGGCGGCGGTCAGTAGCAGGCGGAGTCTCTTGCCGGCGGGTGTTCTGCTTTTGCCCACTGCTCCCTCTTTTGCTACGCTGTTGGCTCGGTCTCACCACTGCCTCTTCCTCCGAACTCTGAAAGTCAGTGGCACGACCTTCATTCCATGTGGGGTCTAGGACCTCATCGTCCCCTGCATCGTCTTCCACCCAGTCTTCCTCCCTGACCTCCTGTTCAGTCTGCACACCGCAGAAAGACGCAGCAGTTGGCACCTGTGTTTTGTCATCATCAGAGACGTGCTGAGGTGTTATTCCCATGTCCTCATCATCAGGAAACATAAGTGGTTGTGCGTCAGTGCATTCTATGTCTTCCACCACTGGGGAAGGGCTAGGTGGATGCTCTTGGGAAACCCTGCCAGCAGAGTCTTCAAACAGCATAAGAGACTGCTGCATAACTTGAGGCTCAGACAGTAACAAAAAATAGTTGTAGAGTCGCACTCACCAGATCTCGAGGTCATCCAGAATGCAACAGCCTACCTGGAGTCCAAGGTTCATCAGGGCTCCTGAGTAACAAGTCCCATAAAAGAAGATGGAGGCAGCATATCCGGTAAAAAATCCCTTTAATGGAGCCGCTTAAGTGAACAAACGTGCAGTAGGTCGTGACGTTTCGGCTGATTCACAGCCTTTATCAAACACAATGTGAAATCTAAAAGATCATGCTTAAATACATTAAAACACACCCACTCTCATAGGAGTGGCCAATAACACAATGAATAGAGTGCTGATGTCATCAAATGAGTACACTTGTGCCCCTACATCGTGTCTAAATGTACGCCCACAGGAGGTATAAGATCCATTGCCTCACATACCTCCATGGCGCACATGTTCCTAGGCGTCCTCTAGCAACCAGCACGCATGTCCGGGAAGGAGGGGTCACGTCATTGCATGATCAATGCTAGGTCATCTGATCGCAAGCGTCTCCACCCATGCGATCATCACGTCATCCCAGACCTCACCCAGCACGTGCGCCGTTGCCAGGGACGCCTATGACGCCTGTGAATCGATCCGCCCACCTCCCCGCGGTGTGGGCGATCAACTCACAACCGCACGTCCTCGACAGCAGGAACCTTAACCCAGCGGTGCGGCATCCGCAGCCCACCGCCAAGACATCCGTGGATCACCTTGTCTCGTCCTCCGGCACACCCAGGGATCGTCCGGGGGGGGGGGGGGCATGGGCAGAATCTCCCAACCTCCATGTCACCAGCCGAAACCCGGCCCATGTGACGTCATGGCTCCGCCCCCTCGTCATCCAGCCGGCCCCGTGTTGCCAAGGACGCACACGGGATCCAACACCGCCCACATCAATGACCTGCAGCTATGGGTCCCCACACTCACAACAGGGGTGCAGGCAGGAACAAATCACATAATGCATCCGTGCACCATGATATGATGTGGGTTGGAAACATACGTGCATGTGAATTAATACCAAAACAAGATACAATTAAAAACAGTATACAGATAGTCAATTCAGATCAAAGGTCACTCGGATCAATTACACATTTGTCACATAGAAATCTACGTTCATTCCAAAGGGCTGGAGTGCTCTCATCTCAAAGATCCATTTAAGCTCTTTTTTTGCGTAGAATCCGTTCCTTGTCCCCCCGCGCCTCAAGGGGCCAAATGAATCAATGATTCTAAATCTGAGTTGGTTGACCGAGTGTCCACGTGCCAGGAAGTGTTTCGCCACCGGTTTGTAAATTTGGGCCCTTCTAATATTACTCTTATGGGAGTTAATACGTTCCCGGGCTTCCATTGTGGTCTCCCCTATGTAAATGAGACCACACGGGCATGTGATCATATATATCACGTCCCGTGATCTACATGTAAAGAAATTCTTAATCTTATAGGACTTACCACTATAGGGATGGGCAAAGGTATCTCCCTTTATCATGTTGCCGCAATTGCAACAACCAAGGCAGGGGAAACATCCCAACTTCCTTGGTGCCAGATACCTCTGCCCATCCCCATGTGGCTCACCAACCTCGGTCCTTACCAACTTGTCACGCAGATTGGCACCTCTCTTATATGCCATCATGGGGAAACCTTCAAATTCGTCTATCATGGGTAGCCATTTCTGTAAAATGTGCCATTCTTTACGTATAATACGCGCTATGTCACCACTGTTGGCTCCATACGTTGAAACAAACGGGATCCGTTTGTGATCCCTAAACTTCTCCCTTCCCTGGAACGTAAACTCTCGGTCAACCTCCCCCACCTTTTGAGAGATCCTCTCCACCAGTTGTCGTGGATAGTCCCTCTTAAGGAACTTCTTCCCCATTTCATCCACCCTCATCTCAAATAGCTCATCCCCTGATACCACCCGTCTCACCCTCAGCATCTGACTCCAGGGCAATGACTCCACCATCCGTCGTGGATGGTTACTCCTGAGCTCCAATAGATTGTTCCTGTCTGTGGGTTTATGAAAAATGTCTGTCTCGATGTTCCCCTCCCTGAGATGTACCATCACGTCCAAAAATTGTAAAGAGACTGGCGAAGCTGTCATGGTGAACCCCAACCCGGGTACCATATTATTAAGAAACTGAAAAAACTGTTGTAGTTCACCATGCGAGCCCCCCCACATCACAAAAATGTCGTCGATGTAGCACCACCAGCACATGGCCACACCACGTAATTGTTGGTAATAGGTACCCCCAAAGCGGAAGTAATTCCGCCTCAGGACCACCTCTAAGAGGTGGAGGACAAACCCACGACCCCCCAGGGAGAGCCCGGTGCCGGCCAGGGCCACATCGACGACATTTAATCCATATGTATGTTCAATGGAGGTGTATAGTGAAACTACATCGAAACTGACGAGGAGAGGATCAGCAGGAAGACTCAGATCCCTTAGCTTCAATAGAAAATAGCTGGTATTCCTGATATAGGATGGGGCGCTGGTGGCATGGACACGCAACACCCTATCAAGGAATATAGCTATATTGCTAAAAATCAAACCCCTGCCCGACACAATCGGACGGCCAGGAGGGTCGACCAAGCTTTTATGTATTTTGGGAAGCACATAGAACAGGGGAGTGACCGGGTGTTTAATCAGAAGAAATTCCCTGACATCCTTATCGATGATACCCTCAACCAAGGCTTCACCGATAATATTTTCCAAGTTCCGCTTGATGTCCCATTTGGGATCATTCTGAAGCTCAATATACACCTCACGGTCACTCAGCTGTCTATGTACCTCCCGCTCATAGGTTGGTGTGTCCATCACCACCACCGCCCCTCCCTTATCAGCTGGTTTAATCGTCAGGGTTTTGTCCTCTGCCAGCTGTCGAAGTGACTCTCTCTCTCCCCTCGTCAGGTTCGCTGCAGTCCCCCTCTCCTTCTTATCTCTCAATTGATCAATTTGTTTGGATACAATGTCAATATATGTCTCCACAACATGATTATTGCGTGGTGGGGCAAAATCACTCTTGTTACTCAAATCAAGTGTTTTCAAAACAAAGTCAGCACTCTCCACTACATCAGATGTTGATCAGATGTTTGTTCACTTAAGCGGCTCCCATTAAAGGGATTTTTTACCGGATATGCTGCCTCCATCTTCTTTTATGTAACTTGAGGCTCAGACAGTTTTCCTAGTATGCATGGGGGTGATGTGACAGACTGATGGGCTTGGTTTTCAGGCGCCATCTGTGCGCTTTCTGCAAAAGACTGGGTGGGAGATAATGTGAACGTGCTGGATCCACTGTCGGCCACCCAATTGACTAATGCCTGTACCTGCTCAGGCCTTACCATCCTTAGAACGGCATTGGGCCCCGCCAAATATCGCTGTAAATTCTGGCGGCTACTGGGACCTGAGGTTGTTGGTTCACTAGGACCTGCGGCTGTGGCAGAACGGCCATGTCCTCTCCCAGCACCAGAGGGTCCACTAACACCACCACGACCATGTCCGCGTCCCTTACTAGATGTTTTCCTCATTGTTACCGTTCACCACAATAAGAAGAAAATTATTTGGCCCAATGTATTGAATTCAAATTCAGGCCTTTTTTTACAGACACCTACCACTATCTGGCTATCTATTTAGGTACCGTATTGCACTAATACAGGCACAGCAGTAACGACAGATTTAGCTGAATATAAATTGTAGGCCTAGTATTTAGGCCCGGGATGACAGGTATACGTTTACGGACAGAATTAGACTTGGAAATGCACGGTAGCGTGTGAAGTTATTGAGGATGACCCTATCCGCACCTTCAATCTAATATACCCTTTTATGGATAGATTTAAAGTTGGCCTGATACAGCAGAAACCACTGATTTAGGGAATTGCTAATTTGGGAATTGTATTTCAACCCAGAAAAAAATATATCCTTTGCCAGACAGCAGACAGTATTACAATTGGCTAGCCACAGCTGAAACACCAGATTTAGGGTACTGCTATTTTGGCAATTGTATTTCACCCCTCAATAAAATAGCGAGCACAGCCAAGCATTTGATGTAGGATATAGCAACAAAAAAAAACACACTATTGATGGTTAAATGTATTTGGTGGCAGCTTGTGCTGGCGCACAACAAGACACAAACTGGCCGCCGATCACCCCAGAAAAAAGTGACAGAAAAACGCTCTGGGCAGCCTAAAACCAGTGAGCAATTAAATAGCAGCAGTTGAATGATCCACAGCTGTAGATCGATCACTTCATTAAGTGTTTTTGCTGAGCAAATCCCTGCCTAATCTCGCCCTAACAGCAGCAGCTGCATCCTCTCCCTACATTGATCAGAGCAGAGTGACGTGCGGCGCTACGTGACTCCAGCTTAAATAGAGGCTGGGTCACATGCTGCACTGGCCAATCACAGCCATGCCAATAGTAGGCATGGCTGTGATGGCCTCTTGGGGCAAGTAGTATGACGCTTGTTGATTGGCTGATTTGCAGCCTTTTAAAAAGCGCCAAGAAAGCGCCGAACACCGAACCCGGACTTTTACGAAAATGTTCGGGTTCGGGTCCGTGTCACGGACACCCCACGGATACAGTTCGGGTTCGCTCATTCCTATTCCAGTTGCAGTTTATTATCTACATCTCCCTGTCTGGGGCCTAGCTTAACCTTCTGTATTCCCCAGATTTCTAGATCTGTTGGATTACCCTTATGGTGTTTGTTGATGTGTCTTAATAGGGGTGTATCATCATCAGTTTTGAGAGTACTTAGATGTTTAGAAATTCAGTTCCTGTATCGATTTTCCTACATAGATTTTGGGACATTTACATTGTATTGCATAGACTACACCGGTAGTTTTGCAATTAATGTATTCTTTGATAGTATATTTTTTCCCATCGTGGGGGTTTGTAAAATCTTTTTTTTTTGGCACCATGTACTTACAGAATACACATCCACCACATGGGTTTGACCCCTGTGTGGATAGCCAGTTCTTTTTTGTGCATATCTTTTTTTGAAAGTGACTGTGTACCATTATATATTTTAGATTTTTTCCCCTCCTATATGTTACTGATAGGCTGCTAGGCAGTACTTCCCTTAGGTCTTTGTCTGATCTTAAAATGTACCAATATCTTTTGAGGATCCCATAGACTTTTTGATATTGATAGTCAAAGGTACCTATACAGCGTATTGTTTTTTCATTTTTTGGTTCCTTCCTCTTGAACAGGCTCTCTCTCTACATCTTTTTAACTCTGTTATAGGCTCTATACAGTATCTTTCTAGGGTACCCCCTGTCCAAAACCCTCTGGTATAGTATTTTACACTCCTCTTCGAAGGCTAGCTCGTTGATACTATTTCTTTTTGCTCTCAAGTATTGAGCTACAGGTATGCCTTTTTTCAGGGGTTTTGGGTGGCTCCTCTCCCAGTGGAGGAGACTGTTACTTGCTGTTGCCTTCCTATATATTTCAGTGGTCATGTCTCCATTGCTTTCTATATTGATCTTTAGGTCAAGAAAGTTGAGACATTTTTCATGAATCTCAGCTGTAAATTGTAGGCCTACGTCATTTTCATTAAGGTCTATAGTGAATTTATCAAATTGTGATATAGTGCCGTTCCAAAAAA
Organism: Bufo gargarizans; assembly: GCF_014858855.1. NCBI lineage: Eukaryota > Metazoa > Chordata > Amphibia > Anura > Bufonidae > Bufo > Bufo gargarizans. The sequence continues at coordinate 284,055,742 of NC_058080.1, read as the reverse complement.
TCTAAACGTCATCTATATACCTGCCCCAATACAATATGTGATCCGTGTGCTGTGAGTTTTGTTCTATAAATACATGTTTGTCTTCCCACCACCCCAAAAATAAATAAGCAAAACTAGGTGCACATACCGTCCCCATCGCTGTACCAGGGATCTGTAAATAATATTGCCCATTAAATATAAAATAATTATGTGTGAGGAGAAATCATAATAAAGTGATAACAAAATTATTGTGCTTGTAAAACTGTGTACCTTTAGTGTATAAATTAGACTCTTCCGCCTTTATCCCTAGTTCGTGATATATACTGGTGTATAGGGCCTCAACGTCTAGGCTCGCTATCAGGGTATTATCATTTACATGTATTTCTTGTAGCTTTACGACTGTATGCGCGAATTCCTGAAGTCGCGTCGCACCATTATGAGTCATCAAATCATGATGGCTTGTAACTAGAGTTGAGCGAACACCTGGATGTTCGGGTTCGAGAAGTTCGGCCGAACATCCCGGAAATGTTCGGGTTCGGGATCCGAACCCGATCCGAACTTCGTCCCGAACCCGAACCCCATTGAAGTCAATGGGGACCCGAACTTTTCGGCACTAAAAAGGCTGTAAAACAGCCCAGGAAAGAGCTAGAGGGCTGCAAAAGGCAGCAACATGTAGGTAAATCCCCTGCAAACAAATGTGGATAGGGAAATGAATTAAATTAAAAATTAAATAAATAAAAATTAACCAAAATCAATTGGAGAGAGGTTCCATAGCAGAGAATCTGGCTTCCCGTCACCCACCACTGGAACAGTCCATTCTCAGATATTTAGGCCCCGGCACCCAGGCAGAGGAGAGAGGTCCCGTAACAGAGAATCTGTCTTCATGTCAGCAGAGAATTAGTCTGCATGTCATAGCAGAGAATGAGGCTTCACGTCAGCCACCACTGCAACAGTCCATTGGCATATATTTAGGCCCAGCACCCAGGCAGAGGAGGGAGGTCCCGTAACAGAGAATCTGTCTTCATGTCAGCAGAGAATTAGTCTGCATGTCATAGCAGAGAATGAGGCTTCACGTCAGCCACCACTGCAACAGTCCATTGGCATATATTTAGGCCCAGCACACACACAGGCAGAGGAGAGAGGTCCCGTAACAGAGAATCTGGCTTCATGTCAGCAGAGAATCAGTCTGCATGTCATAGCAGAGAATGAGGCTTCACGTCAGCCACCACTGCAACAGTCCATTGGCATATATTTAGGCCCAGCACACACACAGGCAGAGGAGAGAGGTCCCGTAACAGAGGATCTGGCTTCATGTCAGCAGAGAATCAGTCTGCATGTCATAGCAGAGAATCAGGCTTCACGTCAGCCACCACTGCAACAGTCCATTGTCATAAATTTAGGCCCAGCACCCAGGCAGAGGAGAGAGGTCCCGTAACAGACAATCTGGCTTCATGTCAGCAGAGAATTAGTCTGCATGTCATAGCAGAGAATGAGGCTTCACGTCAGCCACCACTGCAACAGTCCATTGGCATATATTTAGGCCCAGCACACACACAGGCAGAGGAGAGAGGTCCCGTAACAGAGAATCTGGCTTCATGTCAGCAGAGAATTAGTCTGCATGTCATAGCAGAGAATCAGGCTTCACGTCACCCACCACTGCAACAGTCCATTGGCATATATTTAGGCCCAGCACCCAGGCAGAGGAGGGAGGTCCCGTAACAGAGAATCTGTCTTCATGTCAGCAGAGAATTAGTCTGCATGTCATAGCAGAGAATGAGGCTTCACGTCAGCCACCGCTGCAACAGTCCATTGGCATATATTTAGGCCCAGCACACACACAGGCAGAGGAGAGAGGTCCCGTAACAGACAATCTGGCTTCATGTCAGCAGAGAATTAGTCTGCATGTCATAGCAGAGAATGAGGCTTCACGTCACCCACCACTGCAACAGTCCATTGGCATATATTTAGGCCCAGCACCCAGGCAGAGGAGGGAGGTCCCGTAACAGAGAATCTGTCTTCATGTCAGCAGAGAATTAGTCTGCATGTCATAGCAGAGAATGAGGCTTCACGTCACCCACCACTGCAACAGTCCATTGGCATATATTTAGGCCTAGCACACAGGCAGAGCAGAGAGGTCCCGTAACAGACAATCTGGCTTCATGACAGCAGAGAATCAGTCTGCATGTCATAGCAGAGAATGAGGCTTCACGTCACCCACCACTGCAACAGTCCATTGGCATATATTTAGGCCTAGCACACAGGCAGAGCAGAGAGGTCCCGTAACAGACGATCTGGCTTCATGTCAGCAGAGAATCAGTCTGCATGTCATAGCAGAGAATGAGGCTTCACGTCAGCCACCACTGCAACAGTCCATTGGCATATATTTAGGCCCAGCACCCAGGCAGAGGAGGGAGGTCCCGTAACAGAGAATCTGTCTTCATGTCAGCAGAGAATTAGTCTGCATGTCATAGCAGAGAATGAGGCTTCACGTCAGCCACCACTGCAACAGTCCATTGGCATATATTTAGGCCCAGCACACACACAGGCAGAGGAGAGAGGTCCCGTAACAGAGAATCTGTCTTCATGTCAGCAGAGAATTAGTCTGCATGTCATAGCAGAGAATCAGGCTTCACGTCACCCACCACTGCAACAGTCCATTGGCATATATTTAGGCCCAGCACCCAGGCAGAGGAGGGAGGTCCCGTAACAGAGAATCTGTCTTCATGTCAGCAGAGAATTAGTCTGCATGTCATAGCAGAGAATGAGGCTTCACGTCAGCCACCACTGCAACAGTCCATTGGCATATATTTAGGCCCAGCACACACACAGGCAGAGGAGAGAGGTCCCGTAACAGAGAATCTGTCTTCATGTCAGCAGAGAATTAGTCTGCATGTCATAGCAGAGAATGAGGCTTCACGTCAGCCACCACTGCAACAGTCCATTGGCATATATTTAGGCCCAGCACACACACAGGCAGAGGAGAGAGGTCCCGTAACAGACAATCTGGCTTCATGTCAGCAGAGAATTAGTCTGCATGTCATAGCAGAGAATGAGGCTTCACGTCAGCCACCACTGCAACAGTCCATTGTCATAAATTTAGGCCCAGCACCCAGGCAGAGGAGGGAGGTCCCGTAACAGACAATCTGGCTTCATGTCAGCAGAGAATTAGTCTGCATGTCATAGCAGAGAATCAGGCTTCATGTCAGCCACCACTGCAACAGTCCATTGGCATATATTTAGGCCTAGCACACAGGCAGAGGAGAGGTTCATTCAACTTTGGGTAGCATCGCAATATAATGGTAAAATGAAAATAAAAATAGGATTGAATGAGGAAGTGCCCTGGAGTCCAATAATATATGGTTATGGGGAGGTAGTTAATGTCTAATCTGGACAAGGGACGGACAGGTCCTGTGGGATCCATGCCTGGTTCATTTTTATGAACGTCAGCTTGTCCACATTGGCTGTAGACAGGCGGCTGCGTTTGTCTGTAATGACGCCCCCTGCCGTGCTGAATACACGTTCAGACAAAACGCTGGCTGCCGGGCAGGCCAGCACCTCCAAGGCATAAAAGGCTAGCTCTGGCCACGTGGACAATTTAGAGACCCAGAAGTTGAATGGGGCCGAACCATCAGTCAGTACGTGGAGGGGTGTGCACACGTACTGTTCCACCATGTTAGTGAAATGTTGCCTCCTGCTAACACGTTGCGTATCAGGTGGTGGTGCAGTTAGCTGTGGCGTGTTGACAAAAGTTTTCCACATCTCTGCCATGCTAACCCTGCCCTCAGAGGAGCTGGCCGTGACACAGCTGCCTTGGCGACCTCTTGCTCCTCCTCTGCCTTGGCCTTGGGCTTCCACTTGTTCCCCTGTGACATTTGGGAATGCTCTCAGTAGCGCGTCTACCAACGTGCGCTTGTACTCGCGCATCTTCCTATCACGCTCCAGTGCAGGAAGTAAGGTGGGCACATTGTCTTTGTAGCGTGGATCCAGCAGGGTGGCAACCCAGTAGTCCGCACAGGTTAAAATGTGGGCAACTCTGCTGTCGTTGCGCAGGCACTGCAGCATGTAGTCGCTCATGTGTGCCAGGCTGCCCAGGGATAAGGACAAGCTGTCCTCTGTGGGAGGCGTATCGTCATCGTCCTGCCTTTCCCCCCAGCCACGCACCAGTGATGGACCCGAGCTGCGTTGGGTGCCACCCCGCTGTGACCATGCTTCATCCTCATCCTCCTCCACCTCCTCCTCATCCTCGTCCTCCTCGTCCTCCAGTAGTGGGCCCTGGCTGGCCACATTTGTACCTGGCCTCTGCTGTTGCCAAAAACCTCCCTCTGAGTCACTTCGAAGAGACTGGCCTGAAAGTGCTAAAAATGACCCCTCTTCCTCCTCCTCCTCCTCCTCCTCCTGGGCCACCTCCTCTTCCATCATCGCCCTAAGTGTTTTCTCAAGGAGACATAGAAGTGGTATTGTAACGCTGATAACGGTGTCATCGCCACTGGCCATGTTGGTGGAGTACTCGAAACAGCGCAACAGGGCACACAGGTCTCGCATGGAGGCCCAGTCATTGGTGGTGAAGTGGTGCTGTTCTGTAGTGCGACTGACCCGTGCGTGCTGCAGCTGAAACTCCACTATGGCCTGCTGCTGCTCGCACAGTCTGTCCAGCATGTGCAAGGTGGAGTTCCACCTGGTGGGCACGTCGCATATGAGGCGGTGAGCGGGAAGGCCGAAGTTACGCTGTAGCGCAGACAGGCGAGCAGCAGCAGGATGTGAACGCCGGAAGCGCGAACAGACGGCCCGCACTTTATGCAGCAGCTCTGACATGTCGGGGTAGTTGTGAATGAACTTCTGCACCACCAAATTCAGCACATGCGCCAAGCAAGGGATGTGCGTCAAATTGGCTAGTCCCAGAGCTGCAACGAGATTTCGCCCATTATCACACACCACCAGGCCGGGCTTGAGGCTCACCGGCAGCAACCACTCGTCGGTCTGTTGTTCTATACCCCGCCACAACTCCTGTGCGGTGTGGGGCCTGTCCCCCAAACATATGAGTTTCAGAATGGCCTGCTGACGTTTACCCCGGGCTGTGCTGAAGTTGGTGGTGAAGGTGTGTGGCTGACTGGATGAGCAGGTGGAAGAAGAGGAGGAGGAAGCCGAGAAGGAGGAGGTGGCAACAGGAGGCAAAGAATGTTGCCCTGCGATCCTTGGCGGCGGAAGGACGTGCGCCAAACAGCTCTCCGCCTGGGGCCCAGCTGCCACTACATTTACCCAGTGTGCAGGTTAGGGAGATATAGCGTCCCTGGCCGTGCTTACTGGTCCACGTATCTGTGGTTAGGTGGACCTTGCCACAGATGGCGTTGCGCAGTGCACACTTGATTTTATCGGATACTTGGTTGTGCAGGGAAGGCACGGCTCTCTTGGAGAAGTAGTGCCGGCTAGGAACAACATACTGTGGGACAGCAAGCGACATGAGCTGTTTGAAGCTGTCTGTGTCCACCAGCCTAAATGACAGCATTTCATAGGCCAGTAGTTTAGAAATGCTGGCATTCAGGGCCAGGGATCGAGGGTGGCTAGGTGGGAATTTACGCTTTCTATCAAATGTTTGTGAGATGGAGAGCTGAACGCTGGCGTGTGACATGGTTGAGACGCTTGGTGACGGAGGTGGTGGTGGTGGTGTTGGTGGTACATCCCCTGTTTGCTGGGCGGCAGGTGCCAACGTTCCTCCAGAGGCGGAGGAAGAGGCCGAGGCGGCAGCAGCAGAAGAGGCCGAGGCGGCAGCAGCAGAAGAGGTAGCAGGGGGAGCCTGAGTTACTTCCTTGGTTTTAAGGTGTTTACTCCATTGCAGTTCATGCTTTGCATGCAGGTGCCTGGTCATGCAGGTTGTGCTCAGGTTCAGAACGTTAATGCCTCGCTTCAGGCTCTGATGGCACAGCGTGCAAACCACTCGGGTCTTGTCGTCAGCACATTGTTTGAAGAAGTGCCATGCCAGGGAACTCCTTGAAGCTGCCTTTGGGGTGCTCGGTCCCAGATGGCGGCGGTCAGTAGCAGGCGGAGTCTCTTGGCGGCGGGTGTTCTGCTTTTGCCCACTGCTCCCTCTTTTGCTACGCTGTTGGCTCGGTCTCACCACTGCCTCTTCCTCCGAACTGTGAAAGTCAGTGGCACGACCTTCATTCCATGTGGGGTCTAGGACCTCATCGTCCCCTGCATCGTCTTCCACCCAGTCTTGATCCCTGACCTCCTGTTCAGTCTGCACACTGCAGAAAGACGCAGCAGTTGGCACCTGTGTTTCGTCATCATCAGAGACATGCTGAGGTGGTATTCCCATGTCCTCATCATCAGGAAACATAAGTGGTTGTGCGTCAGTGCATTCTATGTCTTTCACCGCTGGGGAAGGGCTAGGTGGATGCCCTTGGGAAACCCTGCCAGCGGAGTCTTCAAACAGCATAAGAGACTGCTGCATAACTTGAGGCTGAGACAGTTTCCCTGGTATGCATGGGGGTGATGTGACAGACTGATGGGGTTGGTTTTCAGGCGCCATCTGTGCGCTTTCTGCAGAAGACTGGGTGGGAGATAATGTGAACGTGCTGGATCCACTGTCGGCCACCCAATTGACTAATGCCTGTACCTGCTCAGGCCTTACCATCCTTAGAACGGCATTGGGCCCCACCATATATCGCTGTAAATTCTGGCGGCTACTGGGACCTGAGGTAGTTGGTACACTAGGACGTGTGGATGTGGCAGAACGGCCACGTCCTCTCCCAGCACCAGAGGGTCCACTAACACCACCACGACCATGTCCACGTCCGCGTCCCTTACTAGATGTTTTTCTCATTGTTATGGTTCACCACAACAACAAATATATTATTTGGCCCAATGTATTGTATTCAAATTCAGCGGGATATAAATTTGAGGCCTAGTATTTAGGCGCTGGGTGACCGGTATGGATTTAGTGACAGAATTAGACTTGGAAATGCACAGAAGCGTGTGTGTGAAGTTATTCTGAATGACCCTATGTGCACCTTGAATATTATATACCCTTTTAGGGATAGATTTCAAATAGCTCTGATATAGCAGAAACCACTAAATTATGAAATTGCTAAATTGGGAATTGTATTTCAACCCAGAACAAAAAATGTGCTTTGACGGACACTAAATAACTTTCCCAGCCACAACAGGACAGCGTTAACGAGAGATTTAGCAGGATATAAATTTGAGGCCTAGTATTTAGGCGCTGGGTGACAGGTATGGGTTTAGTGACAGAATTAGACTTAGAAATACACAGTAGCGGGTGTGTGTGAAGTTATTCTGAATGACCCAATGTGCACCTTGAATATTATATACCCTTTTAGGGATAGATTTCAAATAGCTCTGATATAGCAGAAACCACTAAATTATGAAATTGCTAAATTGGGAATTGTATTTCAACCCAGAACAAGAAATGTGCTTGAACGGACACTAAATAACTCGCCCAGCTACAGCACTAAGGACAGATTTAGCGGGATATAAATTTGAGACCTAGTATTTAGGCGCTGGGTGACAGGTATGGGTTTAGTGCCAGAATTAGACTTGGAAATACACAGTAGCGGGTGTGTGTGAAGTTATTCTGAATGACCCAATGTGCACCTTGAATATTATATACCCTTTTAGGGATAGATTTCAAATAGCTCTGATATAGCAGAAACCACTAAATTATGAAATTGCTAAATTGGGAATTGTATTTCAACCCAGAACAAGAAATGTGCTTGAACGGACACTAAATAACTCGCCCAGCTACAGCACTAGGGACAGATTTAGCTGGATATAAATTTGAGGCCTAGTATTTAGGCGCTGGGTGACCGGTATGGATTTAGTGACAGAATTAGACTTGGAAATGCACAGAAGCGTGTGTGTGAAGTTATTCTGAATGACCCTATGTGCACCTTGAATATTATATACCCTTTTAGGGATAGATTTCAAATAGCTCTGATATAGCAGAAACCACTAAATTATGAAATTGCTAAATTGGGAATTGTATTTCAACCCAGAACAAGAAATGTGCTTGAACGGACACTAAATAACTCGCCCAGCTACAGCACTAGGGACAGATTTAGCTGGATATAAATTTGAGGCCTAGTATTTAGGCGCTGGGTGACCGGTATGGATTTAGTGACAGAATTAGACTTGGAAATGCACAGAAGCGTGTGTGTGAAGTTATTCTGAATGACCCTATGTGCACCTTGAATATTATATACCCTTTTAGGGATAGATTTCAAATAGCTCTGATATAGCAGAAACCACTAAATTATGAAATTGCTAAATTGGGAATTGTATTTCAACCCAGAACAAGAAATGTGCTTGAACGGACACTAAATAACTCGCCCAGCTACAGCACTAGGGACAGATTTAGCTGGATATAAATTTGAGGCCTAGTATTTAGGCGCTGGGTGACCGGTATGGATTTAGTGACAGAATTAGACTTGGAAATGCACAGAAGCGTGTGTGTGAAGTTATTCTGAATGACCCTATGTGCACCTTGAATATTATATACCCTTTTAGGGATAGATTTCAAATAGCTCTGATATAGCAGAAACCACTAAATTATGAAATTGCTAAATTGGGAATTGTATTTCAACCCAGAACAAAAAATGTGCTTTGACGGACACTAAATAACTTTCCCAGCCACAACAGGACAGCGTTAACGAGAGATTTAGCAGGATATAAATTTGAGGCCTAGTATTTAGGCGCTGGGTGACAGGTATGGGTTTAGTGACAGAATTAGACTTGGAAATACACAGTAGCGGGTGTGTGTGAAGTTATTCTGAATGACCCAATGTGCACCTTGAATATTATATACCCTTTTAGGGATAGATTTCAAATAGCTCTGATATAGCAGAAACCACTAAATTATGAAATTGCTAAATTGGGAATTGTATTTCAACCCAGAACAAGAAATGTGCTTGAACGGACACTAAATAACTCGCCCAGCTACAGCACTAAGGACAGATTTAGCGGGATATAAATTTGAGGCCTAGTATTTAGGCGCTGGGTGACAGGTATGGGTTTAGTGCCAGAATTAGACTTGGAAATACACAGTAGCGGGTGTGTGTGAAGTTATTCTGAATGACCCAATGTGCACCTTGAATATTATATACCCTTTTAGGGATAGATTTCAAATAGCTCTGATATAGCAGAAACCACTAAATTATGAAATTGCTAAATTGGGAATTGTATTTCAACCCAGAACAAGAAATGTGCTTGAACGGACACTAAATAACTCGCCCAGCTACAGCACTAAGGACAGATTTAGCGGGATATAAATTTGAGGCCTAGTATTTAGGCGCTGGGTGACAGGTATGGGTTTAGTGCCAGAATTAGACTTGGAAATACACAGTAGCGGGTGTGTGTGAAGTTATTCTGAATGACCCAATGTGCACCTTGAATATTATATACCCTTTTAGGGATAGATTTCAAATAGCTCTGATATAGCAGAAACCACTAAATTATGAAATTGCTAAATTGGGAATTGTATTTCAACCCAGAACAAGAAATGTGCTTGAACGGACACTAAATAACTCGCCCAGCTACAGCACTAAGGACAGATTTAGCGGGATATAAATTTGAGGCCTAGTATTTAGGCGCTGGGTGACAGGTATGGGTTTAGTGCCAGAATTAGACTTGGAAATACACAGTAGCGGGTGTGTGTGAAGTTATTCTGAATGACCCAATGTGCACCTTGAATATTATATACCCTTTTAGGGATAGATTTCAAATAGCTCTGATATAGCAGAAACCACTAAATTATGAAATTGCTAAATTGGGAATTGTATTTCAACCCAGAACAAGAAATGTGCTTGAACGGACACTAAATAACTCGCCCAGCTACAGCACTAAGGACAGATTTAGCGGGATATAAATTTGAGGCCTAGTATTTAGGCGCTGGGTGACAGGTATGGGTTTAGTGCCAGAATTAGACTTGGAAATACACAGTAGCGGGTGTGTGTGAAGTTATTCTGAATGACCCAATGTGCACCTTGAATATTATATACCCTTTTAGGGATAGATTTCAAATAGCTCTGATATAGCAGAAACCACTAAATTATGAAATTGCTAAATTGGGAATTGTATTTCAACCCAGAACAAGAAATGTGCTTGAACGGACACTAAATAACTCGCCCAGCTACAGCACTAAGGACAGATTTAGCGGGATATAAATTTGAGGCCTAGTATTTAGGCGCTGGGTGACAGGTATGGGTTTAGTGCCAGAATTAGACTTGGAAATACACAGTAGCGGGTGTGTGTGAAGTTATTCTGAATGACCCAATGTGCACCTTGAATATTATATACCCTTTTAGGGATAGATTTCAAATAGCTCTGATATAGCAGAAACCACTAAATTATGAAATTGCTAAATTGGGAATTGTATTTCAACCCAGAACAAGAAATGTGCTTGAACGGACACTAAATAACTCGCCCAGCTACAGCACTAGGGACAGATTTAGCTGGATATAAATTTGAGGCCTAGTATTTAGGCGCTGCGTGACAGGTATGGGTTTAGTGACAGAATTAGACTTGGAAATACACAGTAGCGGGTGTGTGTGAAGTTATTCTGAATGACCCAATGTGCACCTTGAATATTATATACCCTTTTAGGGATAGATTTCAAATAGCTCTGATATAGCAGAAACCACTAAATTATGAAATTGCTAAATTGGGAATTGTATTTCAACCCAGAACAAGAAATGTGCTTGAACGGACACTAAATAACTCGCCCAGCTACAGCACTAGGGACAGATTTAGCTGGATATAAATTTGAGGCCTAGTATTTAGGCGCTGGGTGACCGGTATGGATTTAGTGACAGAATTAGACTGGGATATGGCCAAAAAATAAACAGACTATTGCTGGTTAAATGCACTTGGTGTGACAGCTTCACCCTGATGTAGGCTTTAGCCAAAAAACAACCACACCATTGAGGGTTAAATGCACTTGGTGACAGGCGCAGCTTGCCCCTGATTTAGTATATGGCCAAAAAATGAACAGACTATTGCTGGTTAAATGCACTTGGTGTGACAGCTTCACCCTGATGTAGGCTTTAGCCAAAAAACAACCACACCATTGAGGGTTAAATGCACTTGGTGACAGGCGCAGCTTGCCCCTGATTTTGTATATGGCCAAAAAATGAACAGACTATTGCTGGTTAAATGCACTTGGTGTGACAGCTTCACCCTGATGTAGGCTTTAGCCAAAAAACAACCACACCATTGAGGGTTAAATGCACTTGGTCGCAGCTTGTGCTGGCGCACCACAAGACACAAAATGGCCGCCGATCACCCCAGAAAAATGTGACTGACAAACGGTCTGTGCAGCCTAAAAACAGTGAGCAATTGAGGATCAGCAGCTCAATGATCCACAGCTGCAGATCGATCAGTTAATCAAGTCCTTTGGAGGAGTTAATCTGCCTAATCTCGCCCTACTGTCGCAGCCGCAACCTCTCCCTACGCTAATCAGAGCAGAGTGACGGGCGGCGCTATGTGACTCCAGCTTAAATAGAGGCTGGGTCACATGGTGCTCTGGCCAATCACAGCCATGCCAATAGTAGGCATGGCTGTGATGGCCTCTTGGGGCAAGTAGTATGACGCTTGTTGATTGGCTGCTTTGCAGCCTTTCAAAAAGCGCCAAGAAAGCGTCACAAAAGCGCGAAGAAAGCGACGAACACCGAACCCGAACCCGGACTTTTACGAAAATGTCCGGGTTCGGGTCCGTGTCACGGACACCCCAAAATTCGGTACGAACCCGAACTATACAGTTCGAGTTCGCTCATCCCTACTTGTAACCAATCAGGAAATAAAAGGCGCGGCAAAAGGAAAAGAGGAAAGATGACGTATCGGAATGTCACTGGAGCACAAGAGCATGTGAGCACGTGATTGAACACGAGTCTTTAACCCCTTAGGGACACAGCCTTATTTCACCTTAAGGACCAGGCCATTTTTTGCAAATATGATAACTTTAAAACGCTTTGACTTATCCAGGCCATTCTGAGATTTTTTTTTAGTCACATATTGTACTTCATGAAGTCAAAAAAATAAAACAAATTGCTTAAAAAATTACCTAATTTACCCAAAATCTGGAAAAATTAGCAAATTTCAAAGTTTCAGTTTCTCTACTTCTGTAATACATAGTAATACCCCCAAAAATTGTGATGACTTTACATTCCCCATATGTCTACTTCATGTTTGAATTATTTTGGGAATGATATTTTATTTTTTGGGGATGTTACAAGGCTTAGAAGTTTAGAAGCAAATCTTGACATTTTTCAGAAATTTCCAAAAACTCAATTTTTAGGGACCAGTTCAGGTCTAAAGTCACTTTGCGAGGCTTACATAATAGAAACCACCCAAAAATTACCCCATCTAAGAAACTACACCCCTCAAGGTATTCAAAACTGATTTTACATACTTTGTTAACCCTTTGGGTGTTGCACAAGAGTTATTGGCAAATGGGGATGAAATTTGAGAATTAATTTTAAATTTTAACCCATTTTTTCCACTAACAAAGCAAGGGTTAACAGTCAAACAAGACTGTATCTTTATTGCCCTGACTCTGCCGTTTACAGAAACACCCAATATGTAGCCGTAAACTAATGTACGGCCACACAGCGGGGCGTAGAGTGAAAGGTGCGCCGTTTGGTTTTTGGAGGGCTGATTTTTATGGACCGGTTTATTTACACCATGTCCTATTTGAAGCCCCCTGATGCACCCTAGAGCAGAAACTCCCTAAAAGTGACCCCATCTAAGAAACTACACCCCTCAAGGTATTCAAAACTGATTTTACATATGTCGTTAACCCTTTAGGTGTTGCACAAGAGTTATTGGCAAATGGGGATGAAATTTGAGAATTTCATTTTTTTGCCTAATTTTCCATTTTAACCCATTATTTCCACTAACAAAGCAAGGGTTAACAGCCAAACAAGACTGTATCTTTATTGCCCTGACTCTGCCGTTTACAGAAACACCCAATATGTGGCCGTAAACTACTGTACGGCCACACAGCGGGGCGTAGAGTGAAAGGTGCGCCGTTTGGTTTTTGGAGGGCTGATTTTTATGGACCGGTTTATTTACACCACGTCCCATTTGAAGCCCCCTGATGCACCCCTAGACCATAAACTCCCTAAAAGTGACCCCATCTAAGAAACTACTCCCTCAAGGTATTCAAAACAGATTTTACATACGTTGTTAACCCTTTAGGTGTTGCACAAGAGTTATTGGCAAATGGGGATGAAATTTGAGAATTTCATTTTTTTGCCTAATTTTCCATTTTAACCCATTTTTTCACTAACAAAGCAAGGGTTAACAACCAAACAAGACTGTATCTTTATTGCCCTGACTCTGCTGTTTACAGAAACAACCAATATGTTGCTGTAAACTACTGTACGGCCACACAGCGGCGCGTAGAGTGAAAGGTGCGCCGTTTGGTTTTTGGAGGGCTGATTTTTATGGACCGGTTTATTTACACCGTGTCCTGTTTCAACCCCCCTGATGCACCCCTGGAGTAGAAACTCCCTAAAAGTGACCCCATTTTGGAAAGTACGGGATAAGGTGGCTTTTTTAGGGGGACTATTTTTAGGGTAAATATGATTTTTGGTTGCTCCATATTACATTTTTGTGAGGCAAGGATACCAAAAATTGAAATTCTGAAATTACATCTCCATTTGCCATAAACTGTTGAGGAACATCTAAAGGGTTAATAAAGTTTGTATAATCAGTTTTGAATACCTTGAGGGGTGTAGTTTCTTAGATGGGGTCACTTTTAGGGAGTTTTTACTCTAGGGGGGCTTCAGGGGGGCTTCAAAAGGGACATGGTGTCAATAAAAAAGGCCATCAAAATCGGCCTTCCAGAAACCATGTCGGTCCTTTCCTTTTGCGGCCTGCCTTTTACTGATACAGCAGTTTACAACCACAAATGTGGCATTTCTGTAAACTGCAGTATCAGGGTAATACATTTTAACTTTTGTTTGTTTGTTAACCCTTGTTTTGTTACCGGGAAAAATGGATTGAAATGGAAAAGTGCCAAAAATAGCGGTTTTGGCACTTTTTTTTTTTATCGTGTTAATCTGGGGGGTTAGGTCATAGGATATTTCTATAGAGGAGATTCTTACGGACGCGGCGATACCTAATAAGTCTACTTTTTTTAACAATTATTCAGGTTTTTGACTATATTATCCTTTTTGATACAAAAAAAGATTTTGTATCTCTAAAGCCTAAGTGTCTTTTTTTTTAAATCCGATTATCTTATGTGGGGGCTCATTTTTTGCGGGATAAGATGACGGTTTTATTGGCACTATTTTGGGGGATATATGACTTTTTAATCACTTGCTATTAAACTTTTTGTTATGTAAGGTGACAAAAAAATAATTTTTTTGTACCTATTTTTATTAATTTTTTTGAACGTGTTAATCTGGGGGGTTGGGTCATGGGGTATTTTTATAGAGGAGATTCTTACGGACGTGGCGATACCTAATAAGTCTACTTTTTTCACAATTCTTTAGGTTTTTGACTATATTATTCTTTTTGATACAAAAATTTTTTTTGTATCTCTAAAGTCTAAGTGTCATTTATTTATTTTTATCCGATTATCTTATGTGGGGGCTCATTTTTTGCGGGATGAGATGACGGTTTTATTGGCACTTATTCAGGTTTTTGACTATATTATCCTTTTTGATAGAAAAAAAAAATTGTATCTCTAAAGCCTAAGTGTCTTTTTTTTAAATCCGATTATCTTATGTGGGGGCTCATTTTTTGCGGGATAAGATGACTGTTTTATTTGCACTATTTTGGGGGATATATGACTTTTTAATCACTTGCTATTAAACTTTTTGTAATGTAAGGTGACAAAAAAATAATTTTTTTGTACCTATTTTTATTATTTTTTTGACCGTGTTAATCTGGGGGGTTGGGTCATGGGGTATTTTTATAGAGGAGATTCTTACGGACGTGGCGATACCTAATAAGTCTACTTTTTTCACAATTTTTTCGGTTTTTGACTATATTATTCTTTTTGATACCCCCAAAAATTTTTGTATCTCTAAAGTCTAAGTGTCATTTATTTATTTTTATCCGATTATCTTATGTGGGGGCTCATTTTTTGCGGGATGAGATGACGGTTTTATTGGCACTATTTTGGGGGCTATATGACTTTCCGATCGCTTGCTATTAAACTTTTTATTATGTAAGGTGACAAAAAAGACACCTTTTTTGCACCTTTATATTTTTTTTTCTGGACCGTGTTAATCTGGGGGGTTAGGTCATGGGGTAGTTTTATAGAGGAGATTATTTCCGACGCGGCGATACCTAATATGTCTACTTTTAATAAATTATTTTAGTTTTTTTGGGTGTCTCAAGTCTGTGAACCAGTTTTTTTTTTTATCCGATGTCAGTGCTAAATTGGGATACAAATGTAGTACTCCATGGAAGTGTGATACTCCCTGAAGCAACCATCAATGCAGAGGCCCGGATGATCGGGGCACATGTCGCACTGAGTAGTGGTGTCCTTCCGTATCCCCCTCCTGCGACATACTCTGCACTTTTTTTGGGTTCGTCCCTTCTTTCCAGTATGGGGGACCACACCTGGAAAGTGTTGGCCAGGGACGATCCGGGCGCCTACAGTTCCCGAGGAACTCCGGCCTGCTCTTTCCCGGTCCGAAAAGATCAGGGCCTTGAGGACTGCCTCATAGAACTGGAGGAATGTCCCTGTGCTGCCAGCGCTTCGGGATAGTACAAAAGAGTTGTACATGGCAACCTGTACCAAGTAGACCGCAACTTTTTTGTACCATGCCCGGGTTTTGCGCATGGCGTTATATGGCTTGAGGACTTGATCCGAGTTATCCACGTACAGGTGGTAACCCTTATCCAGCAGTGGGTACATAAGGTCCCACACAAGTTTCCTGGTAACACCCAGAGTGGGGGGACATTCTGGGGGTTGAATCCGGGAATCTCGCCCCTCGTATACACTAAATTTGTAAGTGTACCTTTCACGCCATACCTCGCCCGCTTGGAGGGCACATACTGGCGGAAAATGAGTCTCCCCTTGAACGCAATGAGAGACTCATCAACCGTGACCTCCCTTCCAGGTACATAGGCCTCCATGAATTTGGCCCCAAAGTGATCGATGACCGGCCGTATCTTATACAGACGGTCATGGGCAGGATCACCTCGGGGGGGGGGGACATGCTGCATTATTATTGGAATAATGCAGACATTTCCGGGTGGCCTCAAACCGGGAGCGTTTCATGGCTGTACTGTAAAGTGGGGTCTGGTATAGGACGTCCCCACTCCAGTACAGCCTGACACTGGGTTTCTTGACCAGGCCCATATGCAGCACGAGGCCCCAAAATGTCCTCATTTTGGGCTGCACTGACCGGCGTCCACCCACCGGGCTTGGCCAAAAAGAAGCCCGGGTGTTGAGCGATGAACTGTTGGGCGTACAGATTCGTCTGCTCCACCATCAGATTTACCAGTGGGTCACTGAAAAAATGACAAAAAAAGTCATATTCTTTGTAGCCCACTGTGGAAATCTGGATTCCTGATTGGCCTACAAAATCAGGAATCACGGGCTCGTATCGCTCTGGGCTACACCAGACAAGTTCACCGGCAGGGTGCTCCGGTGGATTTAACTGGTGGGCCGGGAAACCAGTACGAGCCCCAGAGCTGCTCGTACTAGTGTGGGCCACAGGGTCCCTAACATGGCGATCCCCTTGCTCCGCCTGGCGGCGTCTCCGCCGCCTTGGGGGCTCATCATCATCACTAGATGATGGAGGACGCGGATGACAACAGGAATGTGGGGTCATCCTCGTCCTCACTGGGACTCTCGGAGTCCGGAGGGCCATAGGGGAGTGTGTGTCTGCGTGTATATGTGCGTGTGTGGAAATTTTTATTCGGTGTGCGTGTGTGTGGGGGCGCGGATGTTCACGGACTTAACCCTAAAACTAACAGAAAAAAAAAAAAAAAAGCCGCGCTGTGGACCCCAGACGCCCTAACTTAGGGTGATGCAATAAACTGCAAAAACTAACTTTCCCTTTTATTTCCCTGCCTAACCCAAACTTTCCCTATGCTGTTCCTATGTACCTGATGGGGGGTGCTGGTGGCACAGATCGGGTCCTGGGGGCACAGATCGGGGTGCTGGCAGCAATGATGGACACATGTGCAGGCAGCTCCTCTCTCCTCGGCTCCGGAACACAAAAGGAGGTGTCACGGCCATGGCTATGACCGCGACTCTCTAACCGCATGCGGTTGCCTGCGGTTTCATGTAGGTTTAAACCACAGGTGAGGGCCGCTGGAGTGTGGCCTAACTTGTGGTTGCCGCGGGCAACTGGTAGTCTCATGTGTATGTGTCAGCAGCAGCCTGAGCGTGGCTAGGCAGCTCGCTGCAGTTGCATGCGGTTGCATCTAACTATCTTTATGTTAGGTGCCAGTGTGTTGTGTGCACTGTGTTATGTCTGTGTGCACTCTGTGTTGTATGTCTGGTGTGCACTGTAGTTTATGTTTGGTGCGCACGGACATCGTCCTTTCACTGTGGCTGCCCGTGGCAATGTTTGGTATTATGTACATGTGGTAGCAGTGTCTCGGCCTTCGGGCTGCCTCCCGGGACGGCTGCCACCCATGTCGTTGTCAGCGGCAACAGCCACAGGGTGATCTTAGTTTGGTCACTTCCCCTGTATGTTTGGTGTTTTCCTTTCCTGTGGTGCTGGAGGGGTTAACCCTCTTCCCAGTGTGTGTGATGTCACTGGGTGTGTCTGTCCGGTGGGTGTGGCCATTTACCCCTATAAAGCCTGTGTCTGGAGCACTGCTCAGTAGGTTGCTTCAGTCATGCTTGGCTGAAGCAGCCTCCTGTGGATTCCATCCTTCTTGTAAGGGCCACCCTTCCGGTCATAAGTTTATTTCCTTTGATGTGTTGTTGATGTCCGACCTTTCCTTGTGTTTTTGGTGCAGCTATGGATCTGGGTCGCTGTGTGTGGATGCGTGGTGATCTTCAGCATGCCAGCACAGGGATCCAGTCAGCTAGGCTGATACAGGTAGGTGTGAACTGTGTGGGTTCACCTGTCTTATCCATAGACCTGTTTATGTTCCCTTTCTTCATGCTGCTTGGCCAGTGAGACTCCTGCTCCTCCGTGTCTAGGAGGAGTGGGTTGTCTTACTCTGTCTCTAGTTCAGGGCCGACTTGAGGGCTTGTAGGGACTATAAGGTTCCAGCGTATGAGCCCTCCTACCATCAAGGTCGGCTCATGCAGACAGGAGACAGGGTCAGCGTTAGGGACGCATTAGGAAGTGACCTGCTCCCTAATTCTGTGGTCCTGGCCTAGTAGTGACCGGACATCTTACATCATCGCACGGCTGAGGATTTCCCCCATCCTCAGCCGTGACAGGAGGAGGAGAGGAGCGCCTGCCTCTTTTGAATATCCCGCCAGACCGCCCACAGACCAATCAGAAGCGATCCTGAGTGGTGATGTCACCATTACCACTCAGGATCGCTGGATGGTGATTGGTGGGGTGAAATTACCCCACCATCACCATCCTGTTCCGGGTTATCGGGTCTTCAGAGACCCGAATAACCCGGAAACGCAGAAAACCGCAGGTCTGAATTGACCTGTGGTTTTCTGCAATCGCATACATGGGGGGTCACCGGCCCCCCGGCGCATTTGCCCCAAGTGCCTGCTCAATGATTTGAGCAGGCACAGGGTTCCGATCGCCGCCCGCTGCACGGCGGTGATCAAAAATACACAGGGCGTGCAGGTACGCCCTGTGTCCTTAAGTACCAGGACATCAGCGCGTACCTGTACGCCCTATGTCACTAAGAGGTTAAGAGATGGTCTCCGCCCCCAACACTCACACCTGCATTATCCCCTGAGGACGCTGGTTACACAGCGAAACTGTCACGACCGCTATCCCAGCAGCAGTCGTGTCGTACCAGACGGAGGGGAAGGGGGACCCTTATCTACGGATGGGAGATAGAACGGCCACCCCTGACTAACCCTAAGCTGGCACCTGTCTGCCCTGATACCCTAGACGGGGTGTGAACCCGTGCGGCGAGCAGGATGCCTAAACCCTCAGTCACCCTAGCAAGACTAGACTGGGAGTGGCAGACAGGACTCACCTGAGAAGGATGCCTACAAACTCCCAGTCAGGACAAAAAGGTTCACAAGGCAAAACCCGGATGACATACCCTGAACCACGGAGCAAACTCACAAGCTATCGTGAGTAGCAAGTCGCTGCGAACTTCTCCTCCCAGACCTGTCTGGATCAGTCACAGTCGTGACAGAAACATGTTGGGATGCAGGTTGTCTGAGTGTTAAGTTTTAGGCAGTGAATAGCGGGCAAAGCTCAAATATATGAGCAGATATACAAAGTGACACAGTTGGCAGCAGATATAGGTATAACAGAGGATAAGAAACTTAGCTGATAGGAAATGAGAGGTGCATAGAAGCAGAAGAGGCTGTGGTAACAACGAGTAGAAACACAGTAAGGATTATATCCTCCTAAAATATAGGAGCACCCCTACCCCCCCCTAAAAATTATACAAGGGATGAAAGTAGTAATTTTGATATACTAATAGGCCAGTAATAACTGTGATACACGCATATATATAAGAAATAGAAAATAATATAAACAATAAGACTGAGTGGGCCCACATCACTGATAGTTTTAAAGAGTCTATAGAATATTAGTTGATATAGTGAAAATAAAGGACAATCTGTATTAAATAAAACAATAAAAGTGAAGTTTTAAATTAAAAAACAGTACTTGATCCAAAAACGTAATTAGGTCCCTAGTGACCACCAGTTAGTAATTTAAAATACTAAAACGTTGACATGTACTGTGAGGTCAAATGTTATAAAATTGTAAATATCTCACAAACAATGTGTTTGTTTAATAACTGAATATGACAGCAGTATATAACCCTTGAATTTCACACCTGCTGATGCTGCAAGGGCTGTAAAATTGTTTATTTTGCCAAAAAAGTGTGTTTTAAAAAACCCAGAAAACTATGGCTGTATTTCTAGCTTAAATTGCACACTGAATAATCCAGATGTTGGATAATGCCAAAAATTTGGGTTTTTTCAAAGCCAGAAAAATATTTACATTTTTAAAACTTGTTTTTAACAATCACAGATGCAGCAAGGGCTGCAATATGAAGTATTTTGGAAAAAAAAGGTTGTTTTTTTATAACAGAATATAAAAGCTGTATAAAACTATTGAATTTCACACGTGCAGATGCAGCTAGGGCTGTAAAATAGTGTATTTTGCACATAAAGGGTGGTTTTAAAAACCCACAAAATTATGGCTGTATTTCTAGCCTAAATTGCACACTGACTAATCCAGAAGTTGTATATTGCCAAAAAAAGTGTTTTTTTTACTAACAGAATATGAAAGCTGTATATAACGTTTGAATTTCACATGTCCAGCTGCAGCTAGGGATGTAAAATAGTGTATTTTGCACAAAAAGGGTATTTTAAAAAATCCTGAAAATGATGGCTGTAATTTCTAGCTAAAATTGCACACTGACTAATCCTGCAAATGTACCAGATGATGTATATATTCCCAAAAAAGGGTCATTTTTTAAAACCAGATTAGTAGGCTCCATTTATTAAACAACAAATTCTTCATCAACTTTTCTTTTAACAATCATAATAATGAACACATAAACACATAAATAAATGCAATAAATTCCAACACATTTCGAAAGGATCCTAGAAGGCAACCCAAGCAAGCTGCGTTCTTCACTCCCATCTCCACTTGACTCTCCACCTTACCCTTGGCCGCAGTCACTGACCCAAAGGTACCAAATCCTTCAAAATTATATCTCCATCCACCCCTGTGGGCATTTTAGCCCTAACAGGAGTCCCAGCCATCAGCTTAACGAATTTCATGAGATGCACGCTCCAACGTGTCATGCACCTCTTAAACATTGTATTTCCTTCCAGGACCCTCCATTAACCTGCCCCCTTAACCAACCCTCACATCCACTGAAACAAATTAATATCCAAACCATTGGCGGGAGGGTGGGTAACTCACCAAATATCCCCAGACACTGCTGCAGATCCCACCCCACTTTGGGTTATAAACAGCCCGCGAATTATAACCTCCGCCCCACTTTCTTATCCCTGTATACACCTATCCTGAAAACACACTTAACCATTTCTTGCCTACATACTTCCCCCTAAGTCAAGTTACACTACGCTACTGTCTGCGCCCTGCTCCGTTGCTCTAATTATGGGTAGGGAAGTGGCACCCTAGGCAGATAACTACCCTCCCCTATCCATCGTCCCCGGCCCTAAGGCGGGGTCTGTGATCCATCCGCACTGCAAAAAAGTAGAACATATTCTATTTTTTTGCGGTGCGGATGCACGGACAGAAACACCACGGAAGCACTCTGTAGTGCTTCTGTGGGGTTCCGTGCCTCCGCTTTGCACCGCAGCTCTGGATTGCGGACCCATTCAAGTCAATGGGTCCGCATCCTTGATGTGGGGAGCACACGTCTGGTGCCTGCATATTGCGGACCCGCTGTTTGCGGGCCACAATACGGCCACGGCTGGGCAACTGCCGTGTGCATGAGGCCTAATTCAGAGCACATTACTGCAGGCGGTATAACAGAAAAGGACTATAACTCCCAAAATGCCATTATTATTCAATATCAGAGAACATTACAGGGGGACGTATAAGAGGATGGGACTACAACTACCAGCATGTCCGAGCCGTTATTATGTAATATTAGAGTACATTACAAGAGGAGGTATAAGAGAAGACTACAACTCCCAGCATGTCCAAACAGTTATGTAATATAAGAGTATATTTTAAGAGAAGGTATACAACTCCCAACATATCCAGGGTGTTTTAATGTACCCTGATATTATATAATAATAGCCTGGACATGTTGAGAGTTTTAGTCCTCTCCTCATACCTTCTCTTGTAATGTACTCTGATATTACATAACCGGAGGTATAATAGGAGAGGACTACAACTCCCAGCATTTCCCTGGCACTTACACTGAATCCAAACTTCTTCACATGCATGGCTGGTCTTCTTCATTACTTTTCTGCACTGCTGAGCGCCGCATTCTGTTCTGGTCAAATGATGGTGAGGTAATCGCAGGTCCTTCATCCCCTCTTCTCTGCTTAGCTCTGCCTCCTGCATCTGACATTATCGCAGGTCCTGTCAACACTAGGGTAATTATTTTTCTTATATGTGAGGTCAGGGACCTACACTGCATTGTAAAGTGCAGCTGTTCAACTGTCCGCCCGTTTGTTTCCTCAGACGTTCAGCCAGGGGTGTTGCTAGGGTCTCAAAAGATCCCGGGGCCGAACGCCCAATGCATATTGACCAATTCTCTAAGTCTACCAATCGACCCAAACCCCACCACCACCGCAAACACTAGCACTGAAGATATTTTAATGTACTTGCTATAAAGCTATACCTCTCACATCCAGTGCTGCCTCATCTCTGTAGAGTGTGACACACGGACATCTTAGGTTCCTCACCTTTCTGTACCCCCAAATACTATTCTGAAGAAAAATGAGTGCCATACAGATAATCTTCCCCATAGTAATAATGCTCCTCATAGTCCCACCAATAGTAATTCCCTTCTAGAATGCCCTCATTAGTAATCCTGCTCCCTACAGTCCCCCCCAACAGTGATGGTGCTCCCCAAGAATGCCTCCATTAGTAGAAGAGCCCTCCAGTATTAATAATGTCCTTACGGAGCCCCCCAGTAGAAATAAGGCCCCCTATTGTTCCCCCAGTGGTAATAAAGCTCTCTACAGACCCCTCAGTAGTAATAAGGCCCCCATAGTGCTCTTAATAGAAATAAGGTGGATCTTTAAGTCCCTCCTATAGAGCTCCCTGTAGTAATAATAACACCTAATGTCCACTGGATTAAAAATGCCCCCACAGTGCCCCCATATTTATATCGCCCCCTACTGTTATAATGCTCACCCTGAAGTGCCCAAGTATTTATATCGCCCCCTACTGTTATAATGCTCACCCTAACGTGCCCCAGTATTTATATCGCCCCCTACTGTTATAATGCCCCTAAAGTGCCCCCAGTATTTATACTGCCCCCTTCTGTTATAATACTCACCCTGAAGCGCCACAGTATTTATAATGACCCCTGCAGTGCTCACTGTAGTCAGGCTCGGACTGGCCCACAGGAGTACAGGGTAATCTCCCGGTGGGCCCCTAAGCAAGGTGGGCCCCTAGTCTCCCACCCCCTGCACAAGTGGCACATAACACAGTAGCCTTACTGCACTGCATACATATATTCAATGTACAGCACCTCCACCAGCCTATGTTCATATAAAAAAAAAAAATTTTAGCATATAAAAAACATGTTAGATTATTTATTATATTTGAATGTATCTGTACGGTGGGCCCCCAAAATACATTTTACAGGTGGGCCCTAGGTACCCCAGTCCAACACTGCCTGTAGTTATGTTTCTAACTTTATGTCCCATGTAAATAACAATATTTCCCTCCCTCCATTATAGAGTCCCATGTAAATACCATCACACAACCTCTCCAGCCCCCTCCAATATATAGTTCCATGTAAATAACATCCCTCTCTACCTACAGCCCCTCCAAAATACAGTTCCATATAAATAACATCACACTATCTCTCCTGCCTCCTCCAATATGCAGTCCCACATAAATAGCATCACCCCCTTCCGAGCCACCTTCAACATACAGCCCCATGTAAATAACATTACCCCTCAACCTTCAGTCCCGTGTAAATAATATTACTCCCTTCCACAGCCGCCTTCAACATATACTGTAGTCCCATGTAAACATCACCCTGCCCTAGCAACCTCCAACATGCATTCCCATGTAAATAACATCACCCCCTCAATTTTCAGTCCCATGTAAATAACTTCCCTCCCTTCAGCCCTAACATACAGTCCCAGTTAAATAACCACAACTCCCAGCATTGCTCTGCCTTTCTCTTCACTTACCTCTCCTCATGTAGCAGACCTCACCACAGCTTCTTCCCAGGACTTCTCTTCACTGCTGAGCCATCCTCTCCTGCACTGGTCACATGATTTTGACATCATCGCAGGTCCTTTTTAGCTACTGCAGGGCATTAGATTAAATTGTATTGCTGTCCTGAGGACAGCAATACAGTTGTATC
Organism: Bufo gargarizans; assembly: GCF_014858855.1. Lineage (NCBI taxonomy): Eukaryota > Metazoa > Chordata > Amphibia > Anura > Bufonidae > Bufo > Bufo gargarizans. Next base: position 284,031,628 of record NC_058080.1, on the reverse strand, counting down.
TATCTGGCAGGCAGTACATTTGGGGCCTGCGACAAAACATCAGGGGCCCAGGCCCCAAATGTTTTAACCTAGAAACGCCCCTGCATTCAGCTGAACAGCAGCACTGAAGCAGGGTGCCCCTTAGACTATGGGGGCCCTGGGCAAAATATTCTGTTATTCTGTACGATAAACATAATGCTATATCGTCTAAGCCATACTAACCTGGATTGTGTTTGGATTCTTTACCACTTTCTCATAAGGACTAAAATTTTAAGAACAATTTTCTTGTGAAGGACAATTGATTCTTCTTACCATTTATCATTGACCACACCACTGCTAATGTGGCTGGCTGTTAATGGCAGGACACATAGCGGGTGCCATGAAGCCAAATTTCCCTCTGCCTTGAAATGGTCCAGCCAGAAACAGGGGTGTATAATGAAGGTGCTACCTGTGTTTAGATGGTGGACAACAAAACTACGGTAGCTCCTGTTGCTTGTCAGCAGGTCAACAAATCCTCTCTACTATTGGTCTGTCTGGGACGTTTGGAATCTGTTCACTCGAGTATGTACATGCCCTCATTTAACCATTGCTCACAACGCCTCTCAGTCCAATGATGCACCCTCTCTCAAAGTATGTTAACTAGGCAAAATGCTTTTGAGTGTGTTGTAGATGAATGTCTAGCAGTCAATGATCACTCACCAAGATGTACTATGCTCAAAAGTAGCCTCTGAGAGCCTTTCTATAGGGAAGCAGGGGAAGCCATCTCTTGGGGCAAGACACAGTGTCTAATCAGACCGCTGCAGTAATAATTTATATTCAGTATATGTCTGAGACATAACATATGCTATGTTTTGCAGCAATCTAACATTTCTATCTGGGTGCATTATTATTATTTATTTATTTTTTCCATCGATTGTATATTTTATCTTCCTTCTCTCAAAAAATCACTGTGCCTAGATATGGAATATTTTTGAATACTCCCTCTCTCTAGTCAGCTATCTATCTTTACGTCACAGTTGCACACATCAAGTGAGAAGCGCTCCCCTGATACTGATCAGTTCAGCTATTATGAGCATCACAAACAGATGACAAATCTTTGAACACAGGAAAGTAACAAGGGCCAGATCAAGTAGCTTCAGTTATCTTTCCTTCATGTTTATTGCAGTCTGCTGCAGTTATTATAAAAAAAAGGCCTGACATTGATCGACAGCTTCTATTAACATCCATCCCCGGCAGCTGGAGGGAACAGATACATTAAATAAGGCAGTTATTGCTTTTCATTGCCTTTCTGTAAAATATCACTGCTAAATAGCTTCTGCCATCAGATGCAGTTAGGTACATGGTTTTAATTTGAGCGACTGCTTTATAACACTGCACAATTGACACAGGCCTTTGTTTCCCCAACAATAATGGTTGTGTATATCTTGGAGAATTGATGGGCTGTCTGTTATATTGGTGGGCGGCAAGTGGCTGCTGCTTTGTCATTCGGCTTTTTATACATGCCTTGCTTGTCAGTTCTCTGCAGTTCAGGCAGGAATAATGACAATCCAGCCGCCTTATCTTGGGATGTTGTAATGTGTAGCTGCTGTAAACCCTTGCATGAAGACCAGATAAGGGAATTCTTACAAGTAGAGCACACAGCAATAAGATGAGCCTGGGTGTAAGGAAGACAACAATGGCAGATATGTGCAGAACATCTCTTTCTGGCACCATGAGTGAGGAATAACAAGCAGAAAATATAAAGGCTCCAAATGTTCACCTAATAATGATACATTTCCAACAGGAGAATTATGGCGGCCAATGACATTGTGTCTTTTATCTCCGCGCTAAACGGTAGGGCAGCTGTGTGCTTTGGCACGGCGAGCTGTCCTTTCCCTTTGTATGTTGCATATTAATTCTTTATTGAAGAAATTAAATGCACGCTTAATGGCAATGAGCAGGGCAAAATGAATGTACAATTGAATTAGCAGTGATGATTGGGAGCATGCTGCAAGATTAACTAAATGCAATTACCGTAGGCATTCCTTACTCTAATCTGGCTACATGACATGACTTAATTACAGGCTGTTATACACGAACTCTCTGATCTCCTACGCTAATATTAATATTTTAGTCACTTGGTACATTAAACACATGCTTATGCAGAACACATCAAGCATATTTTCCCTCCCTGTTTTATTCATACCATGTGTTTGTGCATCTGAGCGGAATTAGAATTTGTATGTTTTATTATGCATGAAACAATCAGAGCAAAATAGTAATTTTTGAAAATGATGTTTTTGAATTTCTGCCATTACACTATCCTTAGTCACTCATACAGGTGTAATTGAAGTTAAATGAGTGCACAGTCTGAAGGGCCCTAAATGCACTTCTGTATGCATCCAGAGATGAATGCATCCAAGCATTTCAGTTGAACCAAGGCCCTGGCATTTTGATACTAGGGCTAGAGATGAGCGAATCGAATCCAACGAAGTGGAATTCTATCCGAATTTCAGGATAAATTCAAATTTCCTCATGCTTCATGGTAGCAAATCAATTTAACCATAAATTGTGTAAAAAACAAAAAAAAATCCTACTTACCTCCTCTATTTGCTCGCGACCATCTTGATTGAATATCTCGGCCAAAATCCCGTGCATGATGACGTAATCTCGGAATGATTTTGTGCAGGATCTTCAAGCAAGATGGTGGTGGCTGGCCCGTCGTGAGCAAATGGAGGCGGTAAGTATGATTTAATTTTTTAATGTAAATTTTACACTGTATTATTACTCTCAGATGCCGCAATCATGAATAAACATGGCATCTGAGGGGTACAATGATGGGGAGCGGCGCTATCGCAGCTCCCTGTCATTGTAATTCGGAACAAAGCAAATTTTTTAGCAAAATTCTGAGAAGTAGCTGAATCAAATTTTTAAAAGCTTTGCTCATCTCTAACTAGGGTACACCCCCTGTCAGTTGAAGTATTTTATAATGCAGTACAGAGGTCTTATGATATAAGTGTTATGATACCATATTAATAAATCACTGTGAAAATGAATTGCAGACAATGGCATTTGAGCAAGCTTAAATGGGCTGTGTTTTGGCAGTAGGCACCCAAGACATGTGCCTGACAATGTACATAGGAATTATATGGCTAACATTGTACATGGTGAGAATGTGATTGGTACAGTGCTTAGGGCCACTGTATACCAGCAGAATGTACATAATGTATGTATTTCTTCTGCTTATCTAGTGTCCACATATTCTGCAGCACTTTACAGATATTGTTATCAGTTACTTTCCCCAGGGTGCTCATTGGGAGAACATAGAAACTGTGCAGATTTTTTGCCCTTCGTTCAAGTCTTAAGCACTGAGCAACTGTGTATGTGTTTATTATATGTATGTATACTTGATGAGTATATTTAATATATCATGAAATACAGACCCTCAGCAACACATCTACAATATATAGAATCTTCTTGAACATCCCATTCCAAAACCATGAGTGTTAATATGAAGTAGTTAGAACAGCCTCCGTTCTTTTTTTCCAGAAGATTTGACAGTGTGTTTGGGAATTTGTGCCCAATCATCCAAAATAGGATGAGATTAGACATTGAAACTGTACAGGAAGGTTTGGTTTCCAAAATTGTTGAATGGGGTTGAGATAGGAGCTACATGCTGTGGGGCCTTCGCTTACAGTTGTGATCGTGCAAACATGCCATAACCTCTTCCAGTCTAACTACTACATGCTGCCTTGATACCACAAATGAGTGCATCTGTCTATTCACATGTTAGGAGAATACTCCTGGGGATTCCCTGTGAAAAATTCAATACCTCCTCATGGGGATTCTAGCATGAAAACCTCACAATACTTTAGACTCAACTCTGGTATAGACCAACATCAAATCCATAATAATGTAGTACAATACATTTCCAATCCCTGCAATAGACCAATATCAAATATGAAGGAAACCAGTGGACCCAGTGACCCTCACAGGAGTGCCACTGCCTTCTCGAACAGCTGATAGATGGGGGTCCCGGGTGTCGGACTACCACTGATCACATACTGATGACCTATCCTGAGAATACATCATCAGTATTAAAATCTTGAAAAAAAACCTTTTAAATGTAATCTGCCACCTATAATTTTTACTGCCATTTAAAATCAGATAGTGACACATCTTTTTTTCTTTTTTTTCATTAAAAATATGCATATAACGATCCTCATCTTCGCTCTTATGTGTTTAAGTAAACAATGGCAAGAAAATGTTAACAGACTTTTTCAATGGCTTTTGACACAAGTTATCACTAAAAACTCTTAAAAAATGTTTCAAATAAAAACTTTATTTAAACAATAGGTAATTTTCTGATGACACATTTACTTTAAACTGTTTCAGAAAAAAGGTGCTTTCATGTTGTAGCTGTGTCTAAATGTAATATAAATATCGTCAAATATAAAATAAATATGTATGAAAAATATAATACTGATTTGGTAATCCTCTCCAAATATAGTGTATGCTTATTTGGAGTAAGAAATACCCGGAGGACTCATTTACCAGGATTCAACAAGAGTTATATAAAAAATGAATAATGCGATTTCTTTTCAGTCTTCATAAAAGTTGATTACTTACAAAAATCATTTAGGAAGTCTTAATCTATTGTCCATGAATTAATATGAATGTCCTTAAAGTATCATTGTTGAAGGCCTGGAATCCTCTTCAGGCTCCATGTGTCTTCACCTTCTTCAGCAACAACAACCCCCAACAGATGTGAGAGTGAGAAGAACACCCCTTGTCTGTCTCTGTCAGTCATATATACCCTAAATACAGGCTTGTCTTTACTAATGTATGGCTTCAGCATTGTCATACATGGAGACTTCAAAAATAGATCTTGACATCCTCATTTAGACCTCCCATTGCCAAGTGTATTACTATAGATGGTGTGTAGTGTAATAAATACTTTATATAAAATACCAATTAATATTATATCACATATTAGTTAACACTAAATTGACATAAGGCAGGGAAGATACATGTAGGCATAGTCAACATAAACAGGCATCACCAACACAAGTAGATGGGGTCAGCAGTGCCACAGTGCAGCACAAAATACTTTCCCAGAAGCTACACCTCAATGTTGGCCAGCTCCAGCTGACACATTCTGTCCTACTTCTTTGTCTCCTCCAAGGCAGGCCATAGCACCAAGTGAGCATTACCTTCAGTATGCTGCCTGGTCATTCAGTGCTACCAAACATAGAGAAGAATACAGCACTAAATAATTTTTACATCCAGTGATGTCTCCTCTGATTATAGATGTTCTTTCTTTTCATGTTCTCCATTCATCGTCTCCATTTGGCTTCTCCATTTGGCCCAGATTGCCAAGATGATTTAAGCCATGTCTTGTCTCTGACTATGCTGGCAAGACATAAATGCAGGTATTAAAAGCTGAGACTTTTGCCAATATATTCCAGTCATGGAGATATCGGAGCCCATCATGCACCACGTCACGGTTCTCAGCATGGCAAGGGGTCCTAACCGCTGCTCTAACTATGGTGTGAACACGGTCTGAAGGTGATATAATTAAACTCGCAGCCAAGCTTCCCACAAATGCCCAGCATGTATACTGCGGTAGTACTATGTGAATGAAGCCAGGCCGCGAGCCACACCCACACCAGACCATGTGATGGAGGTTACCAGGTGCAAAAGAGTGTTAGAATGCCAGGTAAAGGCTAACGCACTCAAATCTAACAAGGCAGAAAGAGAAAAACAAAAAAATATATAGTGGCAATTCTGGAGGAGCTGCTAAACCCCTGACACTGTGGCGTGTCTTTTATTGGGGGAGCAGCCCGACAGCATGTGGACCGCAGTAATCGACTAACCCCAGCAAATTATGCATACAATGGAGGATGTCGGCGCGGTCCACATGGACCACAAGAGCAAACTACACAGAATGTAGCAATTAATCATATAAAACACGGAGAGAGAATGCACCAAACAGATATAACACTGACAATGCTGGCAAGACATAAATGCAGGTATTAAAAGCTGAGACTTTTGCCAATATATTCCAGTCATGGAGATATCGGAGCCCATCATGCACTTCTGCGAGTTGAATTATATCACCTTCAGACCGTGTTCACACCATAGTTAGAGCAGCGGTTAGGACTAGGGATGAGCGAACTCGAACTGTATAGTTCGGGTTCGTACCGAATTTTGGGGTGTCCGTGACACGGACCCGAACCCGGACATTTTCGTAAAAGTCCGGGTTCGGGTTCGGTGTTCGTCGCTTTCTTGGCGCTTTTGTGACGCTTTCTTGGCGCTTTTTGAAAGGCTGCAAAGCAGCCAATCAACAAGCGTCATACTACTTGCCCCAAGAGGCCGTCACAGCCATGCCTACTATTGGCATGGCTGTGATTGGCCAGAGCACCATGTGACCCAGCCTCTATTTAAGCTGGAGTCACATAGCGCCGCCCGTCACTCTGCTCTGATTAGCGTAGGGAGAGGTTGCGGATGCGACAGTAGGGCGAGATTAGGCAGATTAACTCCTCCAAAGGACTTCACTTGATTAATCGATCGATCTGCAGCTGTGCATCATTGAGCTGCTGAAATTCAAATGCTCACTCACTGTTTTTAGGCTGCCCAGACCGTTTGTCAGTCACTTTTTTCTGGGGTGATCGGCGGCCATTTTGTGTCTTGTGCGGTGCTGCGACCAAGTGCATCCAAGCTGCGACCAAGTGCATTTAACCCTCAATGGTGTGGTTGTTTTTTGGCTAAAGCCTACATCAGGGTGAAGCTGTCACACCAAGTGCATTTAACCAGCAATAGTCTGTTCATTTTTTTGGCCATATACTAAATCAGGGGCAAGCTGCGCCTGTCACCAAGTGCATTTAACCCTCAATGGTGTGGTTGTTTTTTGGCTAAAGCCTACATCAGGGTGAAGCTGTCACACCAAGTGCATTTAACCAGCAATAGTCTGTTCATTTTTTGGCCATATACTACATCAGGGGCAAGCTGCGCCCGTCACCAAGTGCATTTAACCCTCAGTAGTGTGGTGCGTCAAGCTGTGACACCAAGTGCATTTAACCAGCAATAGTCTGTTCATTTTTTGGCCATATACTAAATCAGGGGCAAGCTGCGCCCGTCACCAAGTGCATTTAACCAGCAATAGTGTGGTTATTTTTTGGCCATATCCCAGTCTAATTCTGTCACTAAATCCATACCGGTCACCCAGCGCCTAAATACTAGGCCTCAAATTTATATCCCGCTAAATCTCTCGTTACCGCTGTCCTGTTGTGGCTGGGAAAGTTATTTAGTGTCCGTCAAAGCACATTTTTTGTTCTGGGTTGAAGTACAATTCCCAATTTAGCAATTTCATAATTTAGTGGTTCCTGCTATATCAGAGCTATTTGAAATCTATCCCTAAAAGGGTATATAATATTCAAGGTGCACATTGGGTCATTCAGAATAACTTCACACACACCCGCTACTGTGTATTTCCAAGTCTAATTCTGTCACTAAACCCATACCTGTCACCCAGCGCCTAAATACTAGGCCTCAAATTTATATCCTGCTAAATCTCTCGTTACCGCTGTCCTGTTGTGGCTGGGAAAGTTATTTAGTGTCCGTCAAAGCACATTTTTTGTTCTGGGTTGAAATACAATTCCCAATTTAGCAATTTCATAATTTAGTGGTTCCTGCTATATCAGAGCTATTTGAAATCTATCCCTAAAAGGGTATATAATATTCAAGGTGCACATTGGGTCATTCAGAATAACTTCACACACACCCGCTACTGTGTATTTCCAAGTCTAATTCTGTCACTAAACCCATACCTGTCACCCAGCGCCTAAATACTAGGCCTCAAATTTATATCCTGCTAAATCTCTCGTTAACGCTGTCCTGTTGTGGCTGGGAAAGTTATTTAGTGTCCGTCAAAGCACATTTTTTGTTCTGGGTTTAAATACAATTCCCAATTTAACAATTTCATAATTTAGTGGTTTCTGCTATATCAGAGCTATTTGAAATCTATCCCTAAAAGGGTATATAATATTCAAGGTGCACATTGGGTCATTCAGAATAACTTCACACACACCCGCTACTGTGTATTTCCAAGTCTAATTCTGTCACTAAACCCATACCTGTCACCCAGCGCCTAAATACTAGGCCTCAAATTTATATCCTGCTAAATCTCTCGTTAACGCTGTCCTGTTGTGGCTGGGAAAGTTATTTAGTGTCCGTCAAAGCACATTTTTTGTTCTGGGTTGAAATACAATTCCCAATTTAGCAATTTCATAATTTAGTGGTTTCTGCTATATCAGAGCTATTTGAAATCTATCCCTAAAAGGGTATATAATATTCAAGGTGCACATTGGGTCATTCAGAATAACTTCACACACACCCGCTACTGTGTATTTCTAAGTCTAATTCTGTCACTAAACCCATACCTGTCACCCAGCGCCTAAATACTAGGCCTCAAATTTATATCCTGCTAAATCTCTCGTTAACGCTGTCCTGTTGTGGCTGGGAAAGTTATTTAGTGTCCGTCAAAGCACATTTTTTGTTCTGGGTTTAAATACAATTCCCAATTTAACAATTTCATAATTTAGTGGTTTCTGCTATATCAGAGCTATTTGAAATCTATCCCTAAAAGGGTATATAATATTCAAGGTGCACATTGGGTCATTCAGAATAACTTCACACACACCCGCTACTGTGTATTTCCAAGTCTAATTCTGTCACTAAACCCATACCTGTCACCCAGCGCCTAAATACTAGGCCTCAAATTTATATCCTGCTAAATCTCTCGTTAACGCTGTCCTGTTGTGGCTGGGAAAGTTATTTAGTGTCCGTCAAAGCACATTTTTTGTTCTGGGTTGGAATACAATTCCCAATTTAGCAATTTCATAATTTAGTGGTTTCTGCTATATCAGAGCTATTTGAAATCTATCCCTAAAAGGGTATATAATATTCAAGGTGCACATTGGGTCATTCAGAATAACTTCACACACACCCGCTACTGTGTATTTCCAAGTCTAATTCTGTCACTAAACCCATACCTGTCACCCAGCGCCTAAATACTAGGCCTCAAATTTATATCCTGCTAAATCTCTCGTTAACGCTGTCCTGTTGTGGCTGGGAAAGTTATTTAGTGTCCGTCAAAGCACATTTTTTGTTCTGGGTTTAAATACAATTCCCAATTTAACAATTTCATAATTTAGTGGTTTCTGCTATATCAGAGCTATTTGAAATCTATCCCTAAAAGGGTATATAATATTCAAGGTGCACATTGGGTCATTCAGAATAACTTCACACACACCCGCTACTGTGTATTTCCAAGTCTAATTCTGTCACTAAACCCATACCTGTCACCCAGCGCCTAAATACTAGGCCTCAAATTTATATCCTGCTAAATCTCTCGTTAACGCTGTCCTGTTGTGGCTGGGAAAGTTATTTAGTGTCCGTCAAAGCACATTTTTTGTTCTGGGTTTAAATACAATTCCCAATTTAACAATTTCATAATTTAGTGGTTTCTGCTATATCAGAGCTATTTGAAATCTATCCCTAAAAGGGTATATAATATTCAAGGTGCACATTGGGTCATTCAGAATAACTTCACACACACCCGCTACTGTGTATTTCCAAGTCTAATTCTGTCACTAAACCCATACCTGTCACCCAGCGCCTAAATACTAGGCCTCAAATTTATATCCTGCTAAATCTCTCGTTAACGCTGTCCTGTTGTGGCTGGGAAAGTTATTTAGTGTCCGTCAAAGCACATTTTTTGTTCTGGGTTGAAATACAATTCCCAATTTAGCAATTTCATAATTTAGTGGTTTCTGCTATATCAGAGCTATTTGAAATCTATCCCTAAAAGGGTATATAATATTCAAGGTGCACATTGGGTCATTCAGAATAACTTCACACACACCCGCTACTGTGTATTTCCAAGTCTAATTCTGTCACTAAACCCATACCTGTCACCCAGCGCCTAAATACTAGGCCTCAAATTTATATCCTGCTAAATCTCTCGTTAACGCTGTCCTGTTGTGGCTGGGAAAGTTATTTAGTGTCCGTCAAAGCACATTTTTTGTTCTGGGTTTAAATACAATTCCCAATTTAACAATTTCATAATTTAGTGGTTTCTGCTATATCAGAGCTATTTGAAATCTATCCCTAAAAGGGTATATAATATTCAAGGTGCACATTGGGTCATTCAGAATAACTTCACACACACCCGCTACTGTGTATTTCCAAGTCTAATTCTGTCACTAAACCCATACCTGTCACCCAGCGCCTAAATACTAGGCCTCAAATTTATATCCTGCTAAATCTCTCGTTAACGCTGTCCTGTTGTGGCTGGGAAAGTTATTTAGTGTCCGTCAAAGCACATTTTTTGTTCTGGGTTTAAATACAATTCCCAATTTAACAATTTCATAATTTAGTGGTTTCTGCTATATCAGAGCTATTTGAAATCTATCCCTAAAAGGGTATATAATATTCAAGGTGCACATTGGGTCATTCAGAATAACTTCACACACACACGCTTCTGTGCATTTCCAAGTCTAATTCTGTCACTAAATCCATACCGGTCACCCAGCGCCTAAATACTAGGCCTCAAATTTATATCCCGCTGAATTTGAATACAATACATTGGGCCAAATAATATATTTGTTGTTGTGGTGAACCATAACAATGAGAAAAACATCTAGTAAGGGACGCGGACGTGGACATGGTCGTGGTGGTGTTAGTGGACCCTCTGGTGCTGGGAGAGGACGTGGCCGTTCTGCCACATCCACACGTCCTAGTGTACCAACTACCTCAGGTCCCAGTAGCCGCCAGAATTTACAGCGATATATGGTGGGGCCCAATGCCGTTCTAAGGATGGTAAGGCCTGAGCAGGTACAGGCATTAGTCAATTGGGTGGCCGACAGTGGATCCAGCACGTTCACATTATCTCCCACCCAGTCTTCTGCAGAAAGCGCACAGATGGCGCCTGAAAACCAACCCCATCAGTCTGTCACATCACCCCCATGCATACCAGGGAAACTGTCTCAGCCTCAAGTTATGCAGCAGTCTCTTATGCTGTTTGAAGACTCCGCTGGCAGGGTTTCCCAAGGGCATCCACCTAGCCCTTCCCCAGCGGTGAAAGACATAGAATGCACTGACGCACAACCACTTATGTTTCCTGATGATGAGGACATGGGAATACCACCTCAGCATGTCTCTCTGATGATGACGAAACACAGGTGCCAACTGCTGCGTCTTTCTGCAGTGTGCAGACTGAACAGGAGGTCAGGGATCAAGACTGGGTGGAAGACGATGCAGGGGACGATGAGGTCCTAGACCCCACATGGAATGAAGGTCGTGCCACTGACTTTCACAGTTCGGAGGAAGAGGCAGTGGTGAGACCGAGCCAACAGCGTAGCAAAAGAGGGAGCAGTGGGCAAAAGCAGAACACCCGCCGCCAAGAGACTCCGCCTGCTACTGACCGCCGCCATCTGGGACCGAGCACCCCAAAGGCAGCTTCAAGGAGTTCCCTGGCATGGCACTTCTTCAAACAATGTGCTGACGACAAGACCCGAGTGGTTTGCACGCTGTGCCATCAGAGCCTGAAGCGAGGCATTAACGTTCTGAACCTGAGCACAACCTGCATGACCAGGCACCTGCATGCAAAGCATGAACTGCAGTGGAGTAAACACCTTAAAACCAAGGAAGTCACTCAGGCTCCCCCTGCTACCTCTTCTGCTGCTGCCGCCTCGGCCTATTCTGCTGCTGCCGCCTCGGCCTCTTCCTCCGCCTCTGGAGGAACGTTGGCACCTGCCGCCCAGCAAACAGGGGATGTACCACCAACACCACCACCACCACCTCCGTCACCAAGCGTCTCAACCATGTCACACGCCAGCGTTCAGCTCTCCATCTCACAAACATTTGATAGAAAGCGTAAATTCCCACCTAGCCACCCTCGATCCCTGGCCCTGAATGCCAGCATTTCTAAACTACTGGCCTATGAAATGCTGTCATTTAGGCTGGTGGACACAGACAGCTTCAAACAGCTCATGTCGCTTGCTGTCCCACAGTATGTTGTTCCCAGCCGGCACTACTTCTCCAAGAGAGCCGTGCCTTCCCTGCACAACCAAGTATCCGATAAAATCAAGTGTGCACTGCGCAACGCCATCTGTGGCAAGGTCCACCTAACCACAGATACGTGGACCAGTAAGCACGGCCAGGGACGCTATATCTCCCTAACTGCACACTGGGTAAATGTAGTGGCAGCTGGGCCCCAGGCGGAGAGCTGTTTGGCGCACGTCCTTCCGCCGCCAAGGATCGCAGGGCAACATTCTTTGCCTCCTGTTGCCACCTCCTCCTTCTCGGCTTCCTCCTCCTCTTCTTCCACCTGCTCATCCAGTCAGCCACACACCTTCACCACCAACTTCAGCACAGCCCGGGGTAAACGTCAGCAGGCCATTCTGAAACTCATATGTTTGGGGGACAGGCCCCACACCGCACAGGAGTTGTGGCGGGGTATTGAACAACAGACCGACGAGTGGTTGCTGCCGGTGAGCCTCAAGCCCGGCCTGCTGGTGTGTGATAATGGGCGAAATCTCGTTGCAGCTCTGGGACTAGCCAATTTGACGCACATCCCTTGCTTGGCGCATGTGCTGAATTTGGTGGTGCAGAAGTTCATTCACAACTACCCCGACATGTCAGAGCTGCTGCATAAAGTGCGGGCCGTCTGTTCACGCTTCCGGCGTTCACATCCTGCTGCTGCTCGCCTGTCTGCGCTACAGCGTAACTTCGGCCTTCCCGCTCACCGCCTCATATGCGACGTGCCCACCAGGTGGAACTCCACCTTGCACATGCTGGACAGACTGTGCGAGCAGCAGCAGGCCATAGTGGAGTTTCAGCTGCAGCACGCACGGGTCAGTCGCACTACAGAACAGCACCACTTCACCACCAATGACTGGGCCTCCATGCGAGACCTGTGTGCCCTGTTGCGCTGTTTCGAGTACTCCACCAACATGGCCAGTGGCGATGACACCGTTATCAGCGTTACAATACCACTTCTATGTCTCCTTGAGAAAACACTTAGGGCGATGATGGAAGAGGAGGTGGCCCAGGAGGAGGAGGAGGAGGAGGAGGAAGAGGGGTCATTTTTAGCACTTTCAGGCCAGTCTCTTCGAAGTGACTCAGAGGGAGGTTTTTGGCAACAGCAGAGGCCAGGTACAAATGTGGCCAGCCAGGGCCCACTACTGGAGGACGAGGAGGACGAGGATGAGGAGGAGGTGGAGGAGGATGAGGATGAAGCATGGTCACAGCGGGGTGGCACCCAACGCAGCTCGGGTCCATCACTGGTGCGTGGCTGGGGGGAAAGGCAGGACGATGACGATACGCCTCCCACAGAGGACAGCTTGTCCTTACCCCTGGGCAGCCTGGCACACATGAGCGACTACATGCTGCAGTGCCTGCGCAACGACAGCAGAGTTGCCCACATTTTAACCTGTGCGGACTACTGGGTTGCCACCCTGCTGGATCCACGCTACAAAGACAATGTGCCCACCTTACTTCCTGCACTGGAGCGTGATAGGAAGATGCGCGAGTACAAGCGCACGTTGGTAGACGCGCTACTGAGAGCATTCCCAAATGTCACAGGGGAACAAGTGGAAGCCCAAGGCCAAGGCAGAGGAGGAGCAAGAGGTCGCCAAGGCAGCTGTGTCACGGCCAGCTCCTCTGAGGGCAGGGTTAGCATGGCAGAGATGTGGAAAACTTTTGTCAACACGCCACAGCTAACTGCACCACCACCTGATACGCAACGTGTTAGCAGGAGGCAACATTTCACTAACATGGTGGAACAGTACGTGTGCACACCCCTCCACGTACTGACTGATGGTTCGGCCCCATTCAACTTCTGGGTCTCTAAATTGTCCACGTGGCCAGAGCTAGCCTTTTATGCCTTGGAGGTGCTGGCCTGCCCGGCAGCCAGCGTTTTGTCTGAACGTGTATTCAGCACGGCAGGGGGCGTCATTACAGACAAACGCAGCCGCCTGTCTACAGCCAATGTGGACAAGCTGACGTTCATAAAAATGAACCAGGCATGGATCCCACAGGACCTGTCCGTCCCTTGTCCAGATTAGACATTAACTACCTCCCCATAACCATATATTATTGGACTCCAGGGCACTTCCTCATTCAATCCTATTTTTATTTTCATTTTACCATTATATTGCGAGGCTACCCAAAGTTGAATGAACCTCTCCTCTGCCTGTGTGCTAGGCCTAAATATATGCCAATGGACTGTTGCAGTGGTGGCTGACATGAAGCCTGATTCTCTGCTATGACATGCAGACTAATTCTCTGCTGACATGAAGCCAGATTATCTGTTACGGGACCTCTCTGCTCTGCCTGTGTGCTAGGCCTAAATATATGCCAATGGACTGTTGCAGTGGTGGGTGACGTGAAGCCTCATTCTCTGCTATGACATGCAGACTGATTCTCTGCTGACATGAAGCCAGATTGTCTGTTACGGGACCTCTCTGCTCTGCCTGTGTGCTAGGCCTAAATATATGCCAATGGACTGTTGCAGTGGTGGGTGACGTGAAGCCTCATTCTCTGCTATGACATGCAGACTGATTCTCTGCTGACATGAAGCCAGATTGTCTGTTACGGGACCTCTCTGCTCTGCCTGTGTGCTAGGCCTAAATATATGCCAATGGACTGTTGCAGTGGTGGGTGACGTGAAGCCTCATTCTCTGCTATGACATGCAGACTGATTCTCTGCTGTCATGAAGCCAGATTGTCTGTTACGGGACCTCTCTGCTCTGCCTGTGTGCTAGGCCTAAATATATGCCAATGGACTGTTGCAGTGGTGGGTGACGTGAAGCCTCATTCTCTGCTATGACATGCAGACTGATTCTCTGCTGTCATGAAGCCAGATTGTCTGTTACGGGACCTCTCTGCTCTGCCTGTGTGCTAGGCCTAAATATATGCCAATGGACTGTTGCAGTGGTGGGTGACGTGAAGCCTCATTCTCTGCTATGACATGCAGACTGATTCTCTGCTGACATGAAGCCAGATCGTCTGTTACGGGACCTCTCTCCTCTGCCTGGGTGCTGGGCCTAAATTTATGACAATGGACTGTTGCAGTGGTGGCTGACGTGAAGCCTGATTCTCTGCTATGACATGCAGACTGATTCTCTGCTGACATGAAGCCAGATCCTCTGTTACGGGACCTCTCTCCTCTGCCTGGGTGCTGGGCCTAAATTTATGAAAATGGACTCTTACAGTGGTGGGTGACGTGAAGCCTGATTCTCTGCTTTGACATGAAGACTGATTCTCTGCTGACATGAAGCCAGATTGTCTGTTACGGGACCTCTCTCCTCTGCCTGGGTGCCGGGGCCTAAATATCTGAGAATGGACTGTTCCAGTGGTGGGTGACGGGAAGCCAGATTCTCTGCTATGGAACCTCTCTCCAATTGATTTTGGTTAATTTTTATTTATTTAATTTTTATTTTAATTAATTTCCCTATCCACATTTGTTTGCAGGGGATTTACCTACATGTTGCTGCCTTTTGCAGCCCTCCAGCCCTTTCCTGGGCTGTTTTACAGCCGTTTTAGTGCCGAAAAGTTCGGGTCCCCATTGACTTCAATGGGGTTCGGGTTCGGGACGAAGTTCGGATCGGGTTCGGATCCCGAACCCGAACATTTCCGGGATGTTCGGCCGAACTTCTCGAACCCGAACATCCAGGTGTTCGCTCAACTCTAGTTAGGACCCCTTGCCATGCTGAGAACCGTGACGTGGTGCATGATGGGCTCCGATATCTCCATGACTGGAATATATTGGCAAAAGTCTCAGCTTTTAATACCTGCATTTATGTCTTGCCAGCATAGTCAGTGTTATATCTGTTTGGTGCATTCTCTCTCCGTGTTTTATATGATTAATTGCTACATTCTGTGTAGTTTGCTCTTGTGGTGCATGTGGACTGCGCCGACATCCTCCATTGTATGCATAATTTGCTGGGGTTAGTCGATTACTGCGGTCCACATGCGGTCGGGCTGCTCCCCCAATAGAAGACACGCCAAAGTGTCAGGGGTTTAGCAGCTCCTCCAGAATTGCCACTATATATTTTTTTGTTTTTCTCTTTCTGCCTTGTTAGATTTGAGTGCGTTTGCCTTCACTTGGCATTCTAACACTCTTTTGCACCTGGTAACCTCCATCACATGGTCTGGTGTGGGTGTGGCTCGCGGCCTGGCTTCATTCACATAGTACTACCGCAGTATACATGCTGGGCATTTGTGGGAAGCTTGGCTGCAAATTGAATTATATCACCTTCAGACCGTGTTCACACCATAGTTAGAGCAGCGGTTAGGACCCCTTGCCATGCTGAGAACCGTGACGTGGTGCATGATGGGCTCCGATATCTCCATGACTGGAATATATTGGCAAAAGTCTCAGCTTTTAATACCTGCATTTATGTCTTGCCAGCATAGTCAGTGTTATATCTGTTTGGTGCATTCTCTCTCCGTGTTTTATATGATTAATTGCTACATTCTGTGTAGTTTGCTCTTGTGGTGCATGTGGACCGTGCCGACATCCTCCATTGTATGCATAATTTG
Source organism: Bufo gargarizans (assembly GCF_014858855.1). Taxonomy (NCBI): domain Eukaryota; kingdom Metazoa; phylum Chordata; class Amphibia; order Anura; family Bufonidae; genus Bufo; species Bufo gargarizans. Next base: position 284,015,062 of record NC_058080.1, on the reverse strand, counting down.
CTGGGGTTAGTCGATTACTGCGGTCCACATGCAGTCGGGCTGCTCCCCCAATAAAAGACACGCCACAGTGTCAGGGGTTTAGCAGCTCCTCCAGAATTGCCACTATATATTTTTTGGTTTTTCTCTTTCTGCCATGTCTTGTCTCTGCAGAGTTTGCCACACAAATATCTCAGACTCTTCATTTTTCCACTATCCTCCCAAACTATTCACCACCTCATCCTGGTTTACCAACACTGTCAACCTGTTACCACCCCCAATGCTGTGGCTGCTGTGCACCCCAATGGCCCCAAACACTATACTGAAAAAAATAATAGTGAACCTGAAAATACAAATACCATGCAAAAATAATTGTGCCAAGAAGTGTGCCCTCAACAGTTGTAGTCCCCCCTATAGTGCATCAATAGTCATTTACTCCCCAAAAGTGGTACTACAGAGCCATAGACAGTGGGCCTCCAGCCTTTGGCCAGGGTACCAGCCTTCTGAGAGAAAGTGAGAGGGACAGCTGATTTAGGCTTTTTTCACAGCATCAAACCCTTCTTCTGCCAGGGAGGAGACTGGAGAAGCCAGCCCTATGCCTCGCCTGTATTGTTTTGTACCTAAATTTCTCCAGTTGAGAAGCACACTGGTTAACTGCAGACCCTGACTTTGTGGACTTATTTCCCATTGGGGTGTACCACGCCTAACTATCCCTTCCAGAGAGCAGCAACACATGGTAACACCTTGACGGTGTTCGGGGACTTCTGTGCCCAAATTTTTAGTAAAATTTTATCTAAAGTTTACACAAATTTAATACAAACTTTTTAAATATAAATTATACTAGTACTACTAGTACAAAGCTTTTATGTTATTTTTTTTTGCTGGTGCTGACAGGTGTTATACATACAGATGTGGAAGCATAACACACATTCACACAGCACACACCTCATCTTATAAAGTTATAAATGGCCAGTCCACCGATGAGGGTGATTCTCCATTCTTTTTTATGTCTTCTTCATCCAAAGAAGATGAGGAGTTCCCAAGAAGATGACCCATATATCTGCTATTAGGCCCTCAAGGGCAGTGATCTCATCCTTACCCCAACTCCAGGACTCCAGGAATTACTGTATACATTTCAAACTTTATTTTTCTGATGATTTTATTGAATTGATTGTGACCCAGACACAAGCAGAAATTTATTTCACAAAATCTATATAGGCTAAGTCCAACAGGTTGATCCCATAGACGCAGTGGAGAAAGTTTTGGGGCAATATGATCAGTATGGGGTTTCTGTAGAAGCCATACAAAAGCATATTGGTGCACAGATGTATTGTACCACACACCCATGTATCATGTGAGAGAAACTGAGAAGACACTTGAGAGGCCTTTACCAGGTTTATTAGATTCAAAAACTTGCAAATCCAGACATTTTCCAGCCTTGAACAAAACACATCCAGTCAGTCTTAATACAGGGAAGAATATAAATTAATCTGTTAGTATATAATTTAGAATAAATCATTGCATCGAAGATGATCCTTAGGAAGAGTTACAATAATTTCATATAGCATTTCACGTGTAAATTTCAGATGGTCTTTAATTGCTTGGTAAAAGACTTTAAGAAGAAAAGGACATAAAATAGATGCAAACTAAGGTTTGATAATATCCGTTTGCTAGACCTTCAGGTGCAGGACACCTATTAATATTTATGGATTCAATGACAGCTCTCCTGTGTTGTTTTTTTTTTTTTTTAGTTTCAAATTTACATATAACCTTAAGGCCTTCATACACATTAGTTTATTGTCAGATGATCTCACTGAGAATGGTGAGTTCTGCCAATAATCCAATGTGTATGGGGAGCTCCCAACTATCTTCCAACAGATGATGTCAGGAGCGAGAAAGATCTGGCAAATAGATTTTTCTTTTTCACCTGATACTTTTGTTCTTCCAGAGATAAGCTGCCATCAGTCGTGTCTGGCAGTGTCTCTTTATCCTCTCTTCCTAATGACAGAGCATTTACATACTGTATGTGTATAGAGGAGTCGGGAGGGAGTTGTAAGAGATAGCTGAAGTAATAGCTGATGATGTATAGATTTAAGCTGGTTTGAGCATTAAACTGTAGGGGACTGTTTGTTTAGTTTTCATTTGTTGTGTGAGTTCCTCTGTTTTCAAAAAGCTTTATTTCTTATTTAAAGCCTTAAAGGGGTTGTCTGGGATGTGTTGAACCTCAGCTGATAAGATATTGATGACCAATCCTAGGATAGTTCATCAATAGCAAAATCCTGGACCATTAAGTGACCATTTGTGAGCTGAATTTTTTTTTTTTTACAAAACAGTTTAAAGACTATTTTGCAATTCCTGCATTTTTGCACTGACCAGAGCATGGTCATACCATGTAATTAATCCTATGGATACATAGGACACACTTTCCAGTAATAATTTAACTGTTAGAATACAATCAGTCCTGGAGTATGAATTGTATGGATTGTAAAAAAAAAGTATAATACTTTTCTGAAGTGTGAAAGTTGAAAAGAAAATCATAGAGATCAGAGTTTTTATTTTTAAGATTATTAGGAGATTTATTCAAATGGGGAAGGAGAAGGAGATCATTAATGAATTTAGTTTGATTCATATTCAAGCATAAACAGACAGAAATAATTATTAAGTAAGAAATAAGTTTACATTTATCATGTTCAACCTGCCACCTCCCTCCAGAATGTTTGTGGGCTATTAAAGGGATTGTCTCACCTGAAACATTGGTGGCATATTGCTAACATATGCCACCAATGTCAGATAGGTGTGGGTTCCAATTCTCAACGAAAGCACACTGCGCATACACGGCCACCCTCCATTCCCTTATATGGGACTTCCCATAGCTATTTTCAACACTCCCATAGAAATGAACTGAGAGTGGCTGTGCAGCGTCCCACTACGTGTGTGTGGGCACTGCTTAAAAGCACTTTTTACTTTATTAAAAGCACTAGGTTGTAAAGTATGAGGAGGGAGTTCTGAGTCCAGATCCTTGGAGTAAAGATGTAGTTCAGAAGAGAGCAGATCTGAGGGAGTCAGATCAGATTAGTGGTAAGAAAATGTAGAGTGAAGAATTCATGACACAGATTAGTGAGTGGAGCCAACTTCGCTAGGAGGTGATGCTCAGATGTGAGGCGCAGAAGAGCGTTTTCCTTCTGTAGCTGGACTATAGACTTACATCCCTGACCTGTAGGAGAAGAGTTTACCTCCCTGGAAACAAGCATTCCTAGGAATTCATCGGTGATAAGAGCCATTATTTAGGGCCACAGACACCTTTGCATGGTGGAGGTTTTATAGCTTCAGGCAGCCACACCAAACTTCTAAGAGACAGTTGAGTTTTCCTGTCCAAAATATTCAGCTTATAGGGAAAGACAAGGAATAGGATCCAACACATCTAAAGGAACCAGGTACACCTAACCCACTGCTCCAAAGCCACGAAACCTAAACAGCCTAAAACAGCGAATTTGCAGAATTAACTCTGTACCATCTAAAGACTGCATATTTGTACTGCTGCAATCAAAAGACATCCAAAGTAAAAGTTGTGAGTTACATCTTACCACTGTCTAACTCATTATTGCTACCTATGGTTGGACCACCATTAACGGTACTGGCATCACAACAAAAACCATCAAGGGACTCAGCCGCAACAAGCACCCCTAACATCAAGGGCACCTCAACCACCATCTTGGCTGATGCTTCCTACCACAGAGCGTGCCCCGGAGGATTTCGTGCTGTCCACCTCAACACTGTGCTGCCAGCCCAGGGAGGCTATCTGCTAACAGTGAGGAAACTGATGAACTGTGTGTTATATCATTTGGCCCCTCATCGGTCCACCGTGCACCTCACGTGTTGCCCCTGCGACTGGCTGGCTGCAGCCGCATATGCGTGGTGTGCTCTTTTGACATCACATTGTTGGCATATCTTAGCAATATGCCGCCAATCTTCCCAGTGAGACAACACCTGTAAGCCTTTTAAAGGGCATCTGTCAGAAAATTTGTACCTATGAAACTGGCTGACCTACTGCATGTGCACTTGGCAGTTAAAGGCATCTGTGTTAGTTTTATGTTCAAATGTGCCCACACTGCAGAGAAAAAATCATGTTTTAATAAATGCAAATTAGCCTTTAGGAGCAAAGGGGGCATTGCCGTTACTCCTAGAGGCTCTGCTCTCTCTGCAACTGCTGCAGCCTCTCCACTTTGACAGGGCCAGGCAGTTAAAACATCATAATTCCTGGCTATGTCAATAAAAAGGGAGAGGAAGCGGTAGATGCAGAGAGAGATAAGAGCCTCTAGGTGTAACTGCAATGCCCTCATTGCTCCTAGAGGATAAATTGCATTTATTAAAGCATAATTTTTCCCAGTAATGTAGGTACATATGAGCATGGGACCAACACAGATGCCTTCAGCTCCCATGTGCATCATGTCTACCCGCTGCTGATAAATGACCTTTAACTATTCCTTCAATTGGCTGTCCTGCACTGGAATTCCACAGATTCTGATGGTCATTTTTTTTTATCAGTATCAGTCTTCTAAATACCCCCAGTTTTAGCTTAATTGCCATTTTATGTGCACATCCACCATGAACTTATGTATGGAGTTCAGATATAGCAGAATGTATATTTTTGATACAGTCCTGATCAAAAGTTTAAGAAAAATGGCAACAAATCATATTTAGCATGCTTGGATCTTAACAAGGTTCCAAGCAGAGCTTCAACATGCAACAAGAAGAAATGAGAGTGAGACAAAACATTTTTTTGAGCATTCAATTTAATGAAAACAACGAATAAACAGAAACAGGCTGTTATTCAGCTGATCAAAAGTTTAGAACCACATGGCTTTAAAAGGCCAAATCTGTTCAAAGATGTGGATTCATTGTCATTTTCTGTCAGGTAGTTACACATTGTGATGGCAAAGGCAAAAAACTCTCCCTTTTTTAACGTGTTCGGGTTGTTGACCTGCATAAGCAGGGTCTCTCACAGCACGCCATCGCTGCTGAGGTGGAACACAGTAAGACAGTCATTTGGAATTTCTTAAATGATCCTGAGGGTTATGGAACAAAAAAGTCAGTTGGAAGACCCAAAAAAAGTCACCAGCACTGAGCCGGAGGATCCAATTGGCTGGCCGTCAAGACACTGGCAATCCTCGACCCAAATTAAGGCCCTTACTGGTGCTTACTGCAGCCCCATAACATTCAGACGGCATCTGAGACTGAAGGGCTTCCAAAACAAAAAACGTCTTCAAAGACCTTGTCTCCTTGAACGCACAGAACTGCTCGTTTGGACTTTGCAAGAGAGCACCAAACATGGGACATTCAAAGGTGGAAGAAAGTTATATTCTCTGATGAGAAAAAATGTAACCTTGATGGTCCTGATGGTTTCCAACATTACTGGCATGACAAGCAGATCCCACCTGAGATGTTTTCTACGCGCCACAGTGAAGGGGGCGCCATGATGGTCTGGGGTGCTTTTTCCTTTCAGTGGAACAATGGAGCTTCAGGAAGTGCAGGGGTGTCAAACGGCCGCTGGCTATGTCCAGATGTTGCAGAGAGCATTCCTCATGACTGAGGGCCCTCGTCTGTGTGGTAACGACTGGGTTTTTCAACAGGACAACGCTACAGTACACAATGCCCGCAGGACAAGGGACTTCTTCCAGGAGAAAAACATCACTCTTTTGGCCCATCCTGCGTGTTCCCCTGATCTAAATCCAATTGAGAACCTTTGGGGATGGATGGCAAGGGAAGTTTACAAAAATGGACAACAGTTCCAGACAGTAGATGGCCTTCGCGCGGCCGTCTTCACCACTTGGAGAAATGTTCCCACTAACCTCATGGAAACGCTTGCATCAAAATTTTGGAAGTGATAAACAATAACGGCGGAGCTACTTACTGAGTTCATGTTTGGACATTGGATTTCTGTTTTGGGGGGGGGGTTTAGTTTTTATTTGGAGGTGTGGCCCTAAACTTTTGATCAGCTGAAAAACAGCCTGTTTCAGTTTATTCGTTGTTTTCATCAAATTGAATGCTAAAAAAATGTTTTGTCTCACTCCCTTTTTTTCTTGTGGCATGTTGAAGCTCTACTTGGAACCTTGTTAAGATCCAGCCATTTTTTGCCATTTTTCATGTGGTCTTAAACTTTTGATCAGGACTGTATATGGATTTTTGGACTTCTGCTAAAAGCATTGATTCAGCAAACTTTAATCCACTTACAAGTTGAAAACATAAGCATATAAAAACTATCCTTACTGACTTGCCCAGCCTGGGTTTCACTGCGCTTCATCAGGAGCAGAAACAAACTTAACGTGTAAGGGCATTAAAGTGTGCTTGAGTAAAGCCTGTGGCTATGGTACTGGAATATTTAGTATTTTTCACTGATGAGCCACAGTGACAACAGAAAATAAGGGCCTGTGGAGCCACAAGGAAGGTCTTTCTCTCCACAAGCCTTCTGGGAGTTCCATTGGTGGGGATCCGATAATGTTGACTGTTTGACGGTGAGAATATATTCCTATTCTTTTGTTGGATCCTGCAGTCTATTACACATGAATATGAAGGATGTCTTTTTATATAATTTTTTTTAATATAAATCACAGTCCATTAATCTATGTACAGATAGTGTGGTCACTGGTACAGGAAGCAATTAACCCATTCCTGCACCTTGACATAACTGTACATAACTGTACAATGAGGCGAAGACCAACATCTCACACCATGATGTACAGTAACATAGCAAGGATGGAGCTTCCACAGTAGTTGTACCCGTACCATCGGTAGTGGAAAGAAACTGTAATTAATAAGCTAGCTCTAATCCTGGTCATCAAACCCCTTAGATGACAAGGTCAATAGCGACCATGGCATCAATTCAGTCAGATAGTTGACTACCTCTGTCAATCCATGCCCAACATGGGACACTGATGGCATCTATGTCTGCCTATGGAGGCCTAGGAGGTCCTGCAGGAAGTATTGTCAACTGGCAGACATAAAACATTGCAGATAACCAGTGGAGTATATTATGTAAGTGATCAAACAATTGTTTGTTTAAGTTTCCTTGTAGAAATAAATTTTGTAAAAATAAAAGAAAACAAAAGTAAATAAAAACCCCAAAATCACATTTATTTTCAATAAAGTAACAACCCAACCCTTTAAATTTACCAGAATGCTGTAAAAATGTCTAACTAATTGTTGTTTTTCATGATGCCTTCCAAAAAATGCCATTAAAAAAGAGTGCAGTATATACCCCAAAATGGTACCAATAACAACAGATTAGCCTACAAAAAATAAGCCTGCACACAGCTCTGTTGGTTGTTGGCTTTTAATACTAAACTGAAATTATCTTCTAATGTACAAAAGTTTTATAAAATATATATATAATATATCACTGTAATCACTGCAATTGCATTTCAGAAGTTAAGCTCGGCTTCACCTGCAGGAAATTTGGAGCAAATTTGTTGTTAGAGCCATTGTGGTAAGGATCAATTGTCCATAAAAATGAGAAGTTGCCAAATCAGAAAGATAGTTGGTTATAGCCAGGCATCTCAGTGCAGGTACAGTGAGCAGAACAATAGTTGGAAAGCTAGACACAAGTAAGTAACAGCAGTGCAAATACAGTAACAATAGCCCTTCTGCTACATTTCTGGAAGGGCCCTGGTATATATTTTGCACTGGAGTCCAAGAACCTCAGGTTGCACCTCTGGATAAAGCAATAGATACCCATACTACATAGCCCTCCATGGATAACCCATGGCAAGATTTCAATAAGCAATAATTTTACTTGGAATGATAATCACGTGAACAATACAACTAACAAAGACATAGATCCAGACATATATAAGACTGAAAATAGTTGACAGGATCAGGCAATGGTACTTTTGAACCATATAGGAAGGTGACATCAATTATTTTACTAACACTAACATTATTTTACTAACACAATTATTTTACTAACTTTTTCTTCCTGTTAAATAAAGTACCTGATTGCCCTGCACATGTTCTGTATGTTCTTATAGTTAGAGTTGTTTTTTTTAATATGTAAGGACTGGGAACCTTTGGTTCTGCTTAAATTGATATTTTATAAAACAAGTCATTTTGATTGGTTCAACCGGATAAAATAACCAGCCCCCGAGGACACAAGCTACAAGATTTCCAGGGAACAATCTGCAATAAATCACACAACACTGTCTCATTTTTGAAATATAAAATATAGTTTAATTCTCTTTTCATTTCAGGATAATATAGTGAGGTGTTTGGTCGCCATCATACAGGGGAGTTTGTTTTACAGCTTTCACTCTCTTTTTCACCATGGGTCATAAATGAAAAGCTTTCAGCCCTAATGACCAGAATGACTTTCCTCGATCATGTTATTGCTGGTTTGGCACATTTATTGCTTTCACATGCACTAATGGATGAGTTGGGATATGTTAACAATTTATATATCATTTAATCTGGGAGAGGAACCCCACAGAACTAACTTAGTCCTTAGGATTGAGTAGCTTTTAAGGAGTATAAATGAATTTAATGCTTTAGAAAGAGCTTCTATAAATTATGGCTATGACACCTATTACATTAAGCTGCATTAAGCATTCATACATCTTCATTACTGGCGGATTGCCCACAAATCCAAGGTTGAAAAAGCTGCCAGATTCACCCAGTGTGACACTTACCTACCTTACTATGTGAGTGATTGGGGGGCAAAAAAGTGATACATTCACTTGTGTGTCACTGATGCTTACAGTGATATTGCTGGTTCATTTAAATTATTGGTTTTATTCATGTGTATTAGCATATGACTTTTATTATAATGCAATGCATATTTGGAGATAATAATATGCATGGCCCTACACAGTTAATATCTACTCATACTCTAGACTTCTGTTTGCCTTGCAAAAGAGTTGATCCCTTGTGAGTTTTCAGTTTGGACAGACAGCATGTAAATAATGGATAAATCTGAACATAGCTGGCAGGACAAACTGTGCATGTCATATTTGGTAAAATATATGCTTACTTAAATTATACGTTCCTGAAATGTTCCTAGTCTCTTTATTTTATGTTACCTAGAGGCTGATAGTTGACACATAGTTGACCATAAACTGAAAATGGCCATACACATAACACAATGAGAAGGTGTCTGGCAACAACAATACATGCATGATCTGCCAGACCAACTATGCATGTCCCCCATATCCATGCAGCTGAGACATGGTCCCGCTAAAATATAGCTGTCTTCAAAACAACCAGTAGTTATCCGAGGTGTATGGCTGACTTAACACTCTCCATATATTACTCACCATTGCCACCATTCAGTGTCACTCTCCTTTACTCTCCTGGTTTCACTCTGCTCTCCAGTGTGTCTGTTTGTCTTAGCAACCAGCAATGCCCAGTGACATCACCACTGGAGGCCTACAAATGGTCCTTCAGAATTTGCTGACACCTCAAGTAGGTGTGCTCCCGTTCACAGTGTTATTACCTTCAACCCTGCCTGGCTCTTTTGGATTTTCATCTGTTTTTATTCATATTCATCTCTGACTATCTCAGTCTCAGTTCTCTGACTATACCTCTTATGGCTAAAGTGAATTATCATATCAATGCTTTATAGCCTCAGTAGTGTATCTGCTACTAATCAGTGATTACTCCTGGAGACTTGATTAAAAATATCTATACCTCCATGAGGGAATTAAGTTGGTGAACAGAAGGGTCCTTTAGACCTTGTGCCTTGTTAAGTCAACATAAAACCAGTTGTAACACTGGAGCTTACCATATCTGTTGAATTCTATAATACTATAAATCAGTTTTTGGGATGATAACTCACATAGTCGTGGCCCCGGCAACTTGAATTTAGAACAAAAGGGATATCACTACAATTTAGTGCAAAGCAAACCTATTTTCTTTGGTGTTCCATTCATTTCAGTGGATTGTGAATTCTGGGTGAAAAAATATCCAACAATTGTAAAAAACACACAAATATTTCTACATAGAATTTTTTTGTCAAGATAAGGTTTAAGTTATGTTGTAATGGATGGAACCCCATGTGGTCACTTGTTGTTATAGGCTAAAATTTATGTAGCATTAGTAGGGTCAAATTAAAATCACAGTGATCATTGATAGTTTCTAGACACTTCTAAGATGGCACTGGATTTAAGATCCAGGTCCAAAATTATAAAATTGTAACACAGCTCCTAGAGACACAGCCCTTCAAGCAGATGCAACAAGTAACTGGATGCATTTTAGACACTGTCATGTGTACATAGAGCAAATGATTGCATCTGCTTGTGACAGGATGGGGTTTATTGCCTGCAGTGTGGTAATAGGGTTCTCTGACATGAACATTAAACTCTGATCAGCTTACACCACAGAGACCAAAGCTCTCAGTTTTGTTTTCATTAGTAAATTCATCATGCATGACACTCTTAATCCCGCCATAGACATAAAAGTATTGTTGGACAAAAGCTCTTTGAGCTGACAAATTGTCTTTTTCCTGTTAACATGCTTGTTTGGCTCAACCGAAAATGCACAGAGGTTTCAAGACAGTTCTGGTATTACTTGTTTTTTAGGAAATACAAGATACAGGGAAAACCCAAGTACCTAATATATTTTTCTTTTGACGTAAGCTGTTGGGTGAAGATTTAATAACCATCATAGACATTTAATTATAGGCTGATCACAATTAAAAATATAATGTCTAGGAGCAGCGTATGTTGAAAGCCTTTTCTGCCATCCTAACTACTTATGTTTCTAGAGAAGAATACATTCATTGGCCCCAAAGGTCCTGTTTGAGTTATGGTTCATAAAGTTAAGCTGGTCCAATAGTATCTATTCGATACTGTGGTTTAATTTTATCTCTATATTGTAAGTGCTGATATTAGAATACTTAGTTGTAATACATTGTATTGTAATGCACTTAATTGGTATCGATAGGATCTTGGTCCAGTCTTAAGTACGATTACCCTACAAAATCAGTAGCTTGCTGGAGAGCACTTTGTGAGATGTATCTGCTACCACTGTAGAGGTGTCTTCTTTGAATACAATTTTTTTTTATACTTATATGGTTGGTTAAAGGGTGTCTGTCAGCAGATTTGTACCAATGAAACTGTCTGACCGGCTGCATATGCGATTGGCAGCTGAAGGCATCTGTGTTGGTCCTATGTTCTTATGTGCCTACATTGCTTAGAAAAATTTGGTTTAAATATATGTAAATGAGCCTCTAGGAGCAACGGGGGTGTTTCTGTTACACCTAGAGGCTCAGCTCACTCTGCAACTGCTGCGTCCTCTACACTTAGCTTGACAGGGCCAGGCAGTGAAAACATCTTCATGTATCAAAAAACTTCATTTTTTTAAGTAATACAGGCACATATGAACATGGGACCAACACAGATGCCTTCAGCTGCCAAGCTTGCATGTCAGCCAGTTTCATAGGTACAAATCTGCTGGCAGATGCCATTTAAAAATTGTGAAGACGTAATTGACAAATTTCTCATGTTTCTCTCCTTGGACCGGGGGGGGGGGGGGGGGGGGGGGGGTTAAAACCTATTTTAACATAAATGCTATAAGGTGTGTGTCAGTCTGGATCTTCCAGTAATATTATTTGCATGGCATACCTTATTAAAATTTGTTTAATATGGCCATGTTAACATTTGCATTATAATTTTCATTTGTAGTAGTAACTGTGACACAATGCGAGATGTATTTTAAAATGAATACTTCGGTGCCCATAATGAGGTCTGCTGTAGTGTCCCTCATTTTGACAAGAAAAATAGCACTGCAAATCCACAAAACAAATGTTAACACAACTTAGCATGCTTCTTGCCCAATTTATGCCCAATAATCTGTGATACCTCTTACTTGCTTGTAAAGACGTGTTCGAAATGACAGTTTAGTTTGTAAAAAAAAAAAATATTTAAATAACACATTCTAGCAATAAACATTTATAAGTTATACATAATCATGACAATACAAAAGTAAAATGGCATTATTATAATAATGCAAAAAATATATTTTTTGACTTGGCAAAAGCATAACAATAAAATGGTGAAAACATTTGTAGTCTTTTTTTTCCATAATTTTATAATTATTGGGGTTCATTTAATAAAGATAGGTGTTTCACACACTAATGTTAGTAAAAGCCCTGCTGGCAGACAATCTGACCAATGTATTAAAAGGTACAGGACTGTAAATAAATTTGTTATGTCTGCTGTCCACGCACCGGAAACTATACATTTTTCCAGCAGTAATAATTTTTCCAGTTTTCTGGAGTAAATTATAGTAAATTCAGGGGCGTACTGAGAACTTAAGTGGCCCTGGAAAAAGTGTTGCAGGTGAGTTAAAATCAACAGAAGATAAGGCGAACAGAAGTAGAGAGAACCTGTAATACCATAATGCAGCACAAAATATCACCCCAGCAGCACCAAATACACAGTGCCAAACTAAATGCTGCCACCCCTGCCCCAGTATTCAGCTGTATCGTCATCCTGAGGATGGTGATACAGTTGAATGCAGGAGGGCACCTGTGCATGAGTACCTGAAACTCCTAGCATTAAGTAATGTGGAGACCATCAGATTAATATCTCCCAGCTTGAGAAGGGCTCGGTTGGCCCCCCTGGGCATCGGCTCACTGGGAAATTTCACTGTAGGGGCTATGGCCAGTCCAGTAAATGTGTTGTCATGAGGGTCCCACCCCTTCTAAGCTCTGTTTACCTTTAAAAAATGGTGAGGTCTGCAGAAATCACAAAAGGGTTAAAATGCTCTTTGCACCTACGGTAGTTTTATAACTTTTTTATGCCGAAAATCTGGAGTAAAGCCCTGATAACTGACCCCCATTGTGTAGTAGTTAAACAGTATGCACATTTTCATGCACCTCAAAATGGCACTTACAAAAATTAAAACTTTTCATGAAAAAAAAAAAGATAGCAAACAAAGATCTAGGCTGTTCACAAACCATAACTAAAAAATAAAAATAAAAATAAATGAACCTGCAGTAAGATCTCTCAACAACAGCAATTCTGCTTTTTCAAAGTATATAGAAAAGCCATAGATTTATTTTTATATTTAGTATGCTGGATGTACTGCCAGAAAACTTCACTGAAAACACTGATATACTGTATGTGTATTTATTGTAACAAAATTGTACAACAACTTACTGTATTATAGATAAACTTTTGGTTAGTTCTGGTATGATATCAGGCAAAAAGAAAGAAATAGCATAGTAGCAGTCATGCCTCGTATCACAATGCATACTGAGTTCAAAAATGAAGTTGATAGAAAAGAAACTTACTTATGTTGTGCCTGGTTCAAAAGTCAGAGTTGTAATGACAGAGAACACTATTATAGATATATTCTAATGTGCCATTAAGACTGCTCATCTCTAGATTGACGTATGCTCATTGAAACATGCCCATCTTGATTGACTATTGAAAAATATAAAGTCTAGGGTACCAGCCAATGAAACATAACTAACATTTTGTAAATTGCTTAAATCCATTAAATAAATTAAGCCGCTACAGTCTTTGAGTATCATGATTTTACAGAGATACACTTTAGCTATTACCATCCTTGAGGCAGCCAAATCCATCAAAACTGCATGGTCGTGCAAATATAGTCAAGGGCTAAGAGGCTTTGGCCTGAAAATTTCACTTTTAAAATGAAGTCCTTAAAAAAGAATCAGTTTATAAAAGTATTTAATAGACAGGACGGTTATAACTAGAGATGAGCAAATTTCTTGAAATTTATTTTGGGTCTGATTTTAATGAATTGGTCAGCTGATTAGTTTCAAGCTCAAATAAATTTGAATAAAATCAAAAGTGATCAGATTTCCCTCAAAAGTTGTGTTTGACATTCTAAGATCTCCTAGGACTTCAAAGGGGTTGTGCAGTGGGTTTATATTGATGGCCTATGCTAAGGATCAGATCGTTGGGGGCCCTATTACAAGCACCCTCATTGATCAGCTGTTTGAAGAGGAAGGTGCCCTTGAGCAAACGCTGATTCCTTTTCAAGATTAACTGTGCATCATCTCACTTGCAGTAAGCATAGGTCATTAATAGAGACAAGCAAATTTTTCAAAAATTCGATTTGGCCGGTTCGCTGAATTTTTGGGAAAAATTTATTCGCGGCAAATTGCATTTAAAAATGCCTATCTCCGGACTGCAGAGAGCCTTTATAGTGATGTAGAACACTGGGCCTTGCAGTAACACGCATAGGGAGTCTGCTGTGGTAGCGAAACAATACTGTGAGTCAGTATGGCAAGCACATGACAGGTGTCGCTTTTAGAATCACTGCATACTTTACTTATTTGAGCAGTCACAGGGCCAAAACTGACCAAATAACTCAAGTATCAACTCAGCTTTACAGGTAGATGTTAGCGTCAAGAAGAAGCGCACTCCTTTTACACTCTCGTCAGCTGATTCCACATAGATATCTACAGAACCTGTTCTATTAAATGCTTATACAAGTAGAGCCCCCCCCCTGACAGAGTAGAGAGGGTGTCAGCAGTAAGTTTGTGTTGACGTCACTGATTAATTTGCCTTTCCTCTGATCTGTCAGAACAACAACCCCTCAAAAAACTGATCCTGTCTGTTGAGCATTTGCCTTCACTCTGTCAGCATTTGGTCAGTAATCCACCAGTATTGCTAATTCCAAATACAAACAGGAATGGATCTAAAACAGAGATGACACGTGAACCGAATATTCGCATGTCTTCTGTGTTTTCTACCCACTCCTGCTTTTGGCTAACAAATCATAGTCCAATTCTGATGGGACCATACAGGCCTTAAAGCTGCTACACAGACAGAATCTGTTGTGCATCTCATTTTTCCTTCCTTCTGACAGATCAGAAGAAGTGTCAAATAAATAATGATGTCAGCCAGGCCGAAAGCCAAAATAGTGGATCAGTCATGAAGTGGGAAAGGGTGGGAACAGAATGAGAAGTCCACAGAGTGGACCTATTACATAGTGGTGAAGTGGAGGCAGCATGAGGAGACCACGGAGTGGCCCAATGACAGGGTCTGGAGGTGGAAGCAGTATGAGGAGGCCACCAAGGTGCAAAATGACCGAGTCTAGAGGTGGCAGCAGCATGAGTAGGCCACAGAGTGGCACAATGAGAGTCTGGAGGCGGCAGCAGCAGCAGCATTAGGAGAAGGCCACCGAGTGGCACAATGACAAAGTCTGGAGGTGGCGGCAGAATGAGGAGGCCACCGAGTGGCACAATGACTGAGTCTGGAGGTGGCAGCAGCAGCATCAGGGGGAGGCCACAGATTGGCAAAATGACCAAGTCTGGAGGTGACAGCAGCATGAGTAGGCCACAGAGTGGCACAATGACCAAGTCTGGAGGTTGCAGCAGCATGAGTAGGCCACAGAGTGGCACAATGACCGAGTCTGGAGATGGCAGCAGCATGAGTAGGCCACATAGTGGCGCAATGACCGTGTCTGGAGGTGGCAGCAAAATGAGTAGGCCACATATTGGCACAACGACTGAGTCTGGGGGAGGAAGCAGCATTAGTAGGCCACAAAGTGGCACAATGACCAAGTCTGGAGGTTGCAGCAGCATGAGTAGGCCACAGAGTGGCACAATGACCGAGTCTGGAGATGGCAGCAGCATGAGTAGGCCACATAGTGGCGCAATGACCGTGTCTGGAGGTGGCAGCAAAATGAGTAGGCCACATATTGGCACAACGACTGAGTCTGGGGGAGGAAGCAGCATTAGTAGGCCACAAAGTGGCACAATGACAGAGACTGGAGGTGGCAGCAGCATGAGTAGGAGACAGAGTGGCACAATGACCGAGTCTGAAGATGGCAGCAGCATAAGTAGGCCACAGAGTGGCGCAATGACCGAGTCTAGAGGTGGCAGCAGCATGAGTAGGCCACAGATTGGCACAATGACAGAGTCTGGAGGAGGAAGCAGCATTAGTAGGCCACAAAGTGGCACAATGACAGAGTCTGGAGGTGGCAGCAGCATGTGAAATCAATGACAGAGTCTGGCGGTGGCAGCAGCAGCATCAGGAGGAGACCACAGAGCGGCACAATGACAGAGTCTGGCGGTGGCAGCGAAATCAGGAGGCCACAGAGTGGCACAATGACAGAGTGTGGAGGTGGCAGCAGCATGAGGAAGGCACAGAATGGCACAATGACAGAGTGTCGAGCAAAAAATATACTTCTGGGGGAACCTGCCTGGCATGAACAGGCCTCTAGTAGCTACAGACAATGAGAAGACAAACCGTCAAGATAGCTTTTAGCCTGGAAGAGTTGCGAAGTTCATGAAGATACGTCACTAAAGATTTTACAGCATATAACCGTAGCGTTGACTCAGAATAAATTTAGTTTTTCGACCAAAATACTTCAATAAAGATTTTACCACATATTACTACAACGCTGAATAAAATAAGTTTCCACCGAAATAAGTCACAAAACATTTTACCGCATATAACGGCGCACAAAGATGGTCTTTGGATTCCACCCGCACTATATGGACATATCAGAAATGAACCGCTGCTCCCGACAGCAGTCCCTGGGAAGGTCATGGAGCTTCCCGGTCATCCGGCATCTATTTGCTCCGCTGAAGGATTACTTTGAAAGCGTGTAGAAGCCACAAGGGGCCCCCACGCTGCAGATTTATCATGGAGACATCATTGAGCATATAACTACAGCCCTGAACGCTAAATAAAATTTGTTTTTGTACCGTAATACGTCAAAAAAGATTTTATTTAATACGCTTTCACCAAAAATAACTGCAGAAGTGAACTGAGTATATATTTTTCTTGTTGGACTGAAATAGGCCACTATACATTTTTACCAGAATTAACTGCAAAAATTCACTGAGAATATACTGTATGTTTCTTGATGTACTGGAATACGATCCTATACGCTTTGACTAGAAAAAACGTAAAGAGTGAAGTGTGTATATATTTTTCTTGTAGTACTGAAATACGCCCCTATACGCTTTCACCAAAAATAACTGCAACAGTGCAGTGCGTATATATTTTTCTTTTTTTACTGTAATATGCCCCAATACGCTTTCACTAAAAATAACTATAGCCCTGAACGCTAAATAAAATTTGTTTTTCTACCGTAATACGTCAATAAAGATTTTATTTAATACGCTTTCACCAAAAATAACTGCAGAAGTGAACTGAGAATATATTTTTCTTGTTGGACTGAAATAGGCCACTATACATTTTTACCAGAATTAACTGCAAAAATTCACTGAGAATATACTGTATGTTTCTTGATGTACTGGAATACGATCCTATACGCTTTGACTAGAAAAAACGGAAAGAGTGAAGTGTGTATATATTTTTCTTGTAGTACTGAAATGCACCCTATACGCTATCACCATAAATAACTGCAACAGTGCAGTGCATATATATTTTTCTTTTATTACTGTAATACGCCCCTATACGCTTTCACCAGAGATAACTGCAGAAGTGATCTGAGAATATATTTTTCTTGTTGAATGCACTGAGAATATATTTTTCTTGTTGTACTAGAATACGACTTTGTTCGCTTTGAACAGGAAAAAAATTAAAGAGAAAAATGCGTATATATTTTTCTTGTAGTACTGAAATGCACCCCTATACGCTTTCACCAGAAATAAATGCAACAGTGCAGTGCGTATATATATTTCTTTTTTTACTGAAATGCGCCTCTATATGCTTTAACCAGAAATAAATGCAACAGTGCAGTGCATATATATTTTATTTTTTACTGAAATACGCCCCTATACGCTTTCACCAGAAATAACTGCAACAGTGCAGTTCATATATATTTTTCTTTTTTTACTGTAATACGCCCCTATACGCTTTAAACAGAAATAACTGCAGAAGTGAACTGAGAATATATTTTTCTTGTTGGACTGAAATTGGCCCCTATACGCTTTCAACAGAAATAACGGCAACAGTGCAGTGCGTATATATATATATTTCTTTTTTACTGTAATACACCCCTATACTCTTTCAACAGAAATAACTGCAGAAGTGAACTGAGAATATATTTTTCTTGTTGGACTGAAATAGGCCCCTTTACGCTTTCAACAGGAATAACGGCAACAGTGCAGTGCATATATTTTTTTCTTTTTTTTACTGAAGTGAAATACGTATATATATTTTTCTTGTAGTACTGATATAAGATACTAAAAATACTAAGATATAATCCACTAAAGGATTTTCAACACAGCACTTGCAGCCCAATAACAAATAGCTGGAATGAAAGCAATGTCTAATGGCTATTTGGATCCCCAAACAATCTTTCCCTGCACTTGTAAATCGCTTTCCTATCAACGTCTCTAGCGCCTTCTGACTTCTCTCCCTGCACTAAGATGCTGTGAAATGATTCCTCCCTATCCTTTCCCTGAACTTATAAATCGTTTTTTTCTGTCTTTTTCCCCCCACAATCAGGTTTTTCCAATTGCTGTCCCTAGCGCCTTCACACATCTGTGCCTGCACTCTGAATGCTGTAAAATGTCGGACTGTAAGATGGCCGCCGCATTTATAAAGCTGTGACATCACAGGACTGGCTAGCTGCTGATCGGTTGCTTGCAGGCATGTCAATCAGGGTGATCTAACCTTCCCAGAATTCCTTGCCCCATGTCCTCAGTCCTCACATGTAGCTGCCATTTTAGGAAAAATGCCATTCGTTTCCACAAAGTGCGAGGAAATTAGCATTCGTAACTTGCGAATTAAATTTTCGTAAGCTTCGATTCGCTCATCTCTAGTCATTAATATAAACCAACTGCACAACCCCTGTAATATCAAGACAGCATTATTAATGTCAAAGTGACAGTGACATATATGGCTGTGGGTAAACAGATGCCAGCATCAATTTTATTTTTGAAATTAAAACATGGTCTTCCAATTATCCCTTTTGGGTGGCATCTGCTTTTGATGGCTTCTTTTCTGTTTTCCGACCTGTAAAACGATGACCAACATTTTTAGAGATTCATCTGAATAGAATCAAAAAAGATTCCAATTTTTGAGAAATTCCAAATTTGATTAGTTTAGAATACATTTTTGCACATATTCTCCTGTTCCTGGATTTCCAAGATTTATTTAGAAAAATAGAGCAATAACATATTGCATATCTTGTGGGCCTCCCCTTGGGTGAAAAGACTTTGGATCAACTTAATTAACTCAATAACTGGTTATAATATCCAAAAGGACCCATGGGAGGCATTACTTTACAAGAGAATCCCAAGAATCCCCCCCTCCCCACTTTGCTGACGGTTACTAGGTTTCTTTTCCTTGGTCACCAAACGATTGCAGTGGCCTGGAAAAACACCCTTCTTGGACTTCTCTGAACTTAAGCGTAAACTAGATTTTTATATGGTCAATGAAAAATTGACTTCCATTTTAGCAGATTTTCATGAGCCATTCTTAAAAATATGGGCACCATGGGTGGAATATTCCCTTCCTGCTCCTCCTAACAGACCTTTGCTGTCTATTTAAGAATCTACCTATACAGGCTGGCGAGTGCCACAGGATATTCCTGTCCCCTTCCCTCACCCCTGTGGCTTGTCTATCTCCACCCCAATATGATAAAATAGTGGTAATGACAGAATACTGGCCTATAAATAATGCTTTATAAACACTTTAATTTCTGCTTCCTCAATGCTTTTTGCTATTAGTTCATTGTCTGTGTGGTATGATAGAACACAGTGAACTGTAACTTACAATCAACCAAATACCACTCATTGTGTTTACCATGTGATGGAAGTCCCCCTCCCCCCTTTTGGGCAGGAGTGGGCCAGTCCCGTTTCCTACCAAGGAAGGGGCTGCAGGAAGTGTTTAGTAATTCCTAGTTCATTTGTTGTAAGCTAACATGGGAAGCAGTAGTGCCAAGATGTAGCAGCGAGGGGAACGTTTCCTCACTTGCAGAAGGAGTCTCTCCAGAGGAAAGCAGCTCATAGAGCACCATGACTCCTTACAGAATTTGCAGACATAGTACAACAAAGGGGTCAACAGCCAAAGGCACCCCACTCCAAAGGTACCAGAATCACTACAGAGTCCAGTAACCAGACTAAAGCCGAGTTTAGTACAGCAGAGAGATAAAGCTGAATATTTAAGTTTGCCTGACAGTTTATGCCAAAACCTGCTGGAACCAAGTAAAGCACCACTTCTTGTATGGATGCAAGTTTATTCTAGTAAAGCTGTTGAGCTTTATAAAAGTCTGGACTCAACTATTTCTCCACCTTCACCATTACTCTGTTATTTATTGCTTCTGAACCTAACCCTGGGGAGCGACGGTATCCAGGTAGGAGGTGTGACACACAGAAACTATTAAGGGCCGCAACACACCACTTGGCATTCCGATAAACCAGGGACGCGATCGACCCTGAGGGTCGGCACGTTGCACATTTTCAATTGGCTACATAGTGTGAAGGGACATTACGCATTGTTAGTGTCCACAAATTTTCTCCCCTCATAGTTATACTCTGATGGACAGAATTGTTCTTACCACACATTATTAGTTTACCTTGTCATATTCTCTGTTGGCTCTTATATAAAAAAATTTTAAATCTTTAATAAAGATGTTTGTAAAAAATAAATAAAAAATAGAACAATAAGCATGTCAGGGAGAAGTCCAAGGGTTGGCAACAGTGAGGTAGTCTGGAAACAGCTGGGCTCCACAGATATAGACTGGCACTAAACCTGTGATCAGTAAAAGTCTGCAGACCAGAAAGTAATTTTAAACTTGGCATCCACTCCTTCATCTTTGGACGGCAGCTGTCTTAGCAACCCAACACCACAGCACAATGTAGCCAGACCAGAGTATAGTGCAAGCAGGAATAGTAGAGGAGATGGCTAGTATCCTGGCTGGATAAGTAACAACTGAAAAAATATACCCATTGCTAATAAAAAATATAGTTCTGAGTTCACTGTATTCACAAACCCAATGTTCCTCTACTCTCTGCAGTGGTTGCAGCTAATGCACATGCCTCTATTTACAATAACTAAAGATGAGCAAATTTAAAAAAAATTTGATTTAGTCGTTTCGTCGAATTTTTAGAAAATATTCGATTCAATCCGAATTTATTTGTGGCGAATCGCGTTAAAAAAAGCTACGATATTTCCTGGCTGCAGAGAGCCTGTCAAGTGGTGTAGAACACTGTCTTGCAGTAACACGCATAGAGGCGGTGAAACAATACTGTGAGTCAGTATGACACGCAGATGACAGCCGTCACTCTTAGAATCACTTTACACTTCACTCATTTTGTCAATTACGAGGCCAAAACTGACCAAATAACTCAAGTGTGAACTCAGCCTTACAGATCAATGTTAGCGCCAGGTAGTGATGGACGAACAGATCAAATTTTCAGCCGCCAAATACTTACAAGAAGTACACAAATCATCCCACAACAAGGACAGTGACATACCAGAGGGGGATCAATGGCAAAAATTTCCCCTAAAAATATGTATTTTAATCAGGGGCCAGTTTTATGCATCTTAAAGGGAAAGTAATTATGTGGCTGTAGGTATATTAGATGGTCATTGGATATCAATTTTACTGCAGGGCAGTGGACTACAGGCCCGAAAAATGATTCATTCACCGTACAGAAAAGAACAATTGATAATGTGGATGGAGGTACATTAGGCGGTCACCAGTATAACAATTTTACTGTTGGCCAGTTAGATTAGAGGCCCCAAAAATTATGTATTCCACCGTACATAAAAGATCAACTCATTATGTGGCCGGAGGTATATAAGACGGTCAATGGATATCTATTGGATATCTATTTTACTGCAGGCCAGTGGACTACAGGCCCCAAAAATTATTAATTCACCGTACAGAAAAGAACAATTGATAATGTGGATGGAGGTACATTAGGCGGTCACTGTATAACAATTTTACTATTGGCCAGTTTGATTACAGGCCCCAAAAATTATGCATTTAACATACATAAATGATCAAGTGATTATGTGGCTGGAGGTATATAAGACGGTCAATGGATATCAATTTTACAGGAAGCCAGTGGACTACAGGCCCCCAAAATGATAAATTCACTGTATAGAAAAGCACAATTGATAATATGGCTGGAGGTAAATTAGTCCGTCACCGTATAACAATTTGACTGTTGGCCAGTTAGATTAGGGTTCCCTGAGGCTGGATCCAGAGAGCGGCTGTCGATGGGTTGGCTTCAAGAATGATCTCATATCCGAAGTGACCAACACATCTTCAAACTGCCCTCTTCTTGCATGCGCTGTAGGATTGGTACTTGCAACTGTTTCTCTGTGGGTGGAAATTGCTCTGCTAGCACTCGCAAAAGCAGAATTCAGAATTTCTCAAAGCAAGGCCTGGAAATGCTGCATTCTGGCAGCCCTCTGTGATGCTGGTAACATGTCTGCCATTTTGTGCTTGTAACGGGGGTCTAAGTACGTTGCCACCCAGTACTGGTCCTCGCCCTTTATGATTTTTATACGTGGGTCCCTCTTCAAACACTGGAGCATGAAGGCCCCCATTTGCACTAAATTGGAAGCAGTGGAGAGCCCTGGCTCCTGCTCATCGCCCAGAAGAATGTTGTCCTCGGTCTCCTCCCCCCTTCCACGGACAACACCAGGGATCCCAGAAAAGGTTAAAGCCTGTTCTTATTGCTCCTCCTCCTCCTCCCCCCAGCAGGCACTATCCTCGTCTGACTCCTGCTAACTTGCCTCAGATGGAGTAGCCCCCCCTGGGAATTCATTCAGAATTGCGACTTCCTCATCTTCCTGCTCCTCGACGCAATGTGCGCTCCAGAAAGAAGGTGTAAGGTACGATGTCACTGATGGCGCCCTGGCTGCGACTGACCAGTTTGGTGATCTAATCAAATGGCCACAGAAGTCTGCATGCGTCGTGCATGAGCAGCCATTGGCGCGGTAAAAAAAAAAAAAAAGCTACCCAGAACCTGGTGCACAGTTTGTACAGGTAGTCAATAACGGCACGTGTCTGCTGGAGAAGCCTGTCAAGCATATACAAGATGGAGTTCCAGCGTGTCGGGCGGTCACAAATCAGACAGGCAAGTGGTGTCGCTGCTGAGCATCAGCAAGGCGAGCCATGGCCGTGTAAGATCTTCTAAAATGTCCGGAATTTTTCCTGGCCTGCTGCAAGACGTCCTGGACGCCGGGGTATTTGGCAACGACGTGTGCCATGCACGGCATGTATGTCATTTTGCCCTGTTTCAGCTCGCTCAGCAGATTGGCACACCACTTTACCAACTGGCAAATTGAGCAGGGTTAGCCACTGATCGGCCTGTGACCGCAGAGCTGAAAGGAGTGCAGGACCGTTGTGGCTTTTGGCTTCCAGGCACAACAGCTGCAGCACAGCATGGCAACGTCTTATCTGGCATGTCGAATAGGTTCTGGGGAGCTTGGGGGGTGCAGCAGAAGAGGCGGTAGCAGTGGAAAAGGAGGATACAAAGGATGGAGTAGGAGGAAGAGAAGAAGAGGCAGTCCTGCATGCAATCTGTGGCGGTAACACCAAATCACACGGGTGCCACGGGTTACATGCTTGACGGGTGTCAGAAGGTTTACCCAGTGGGCAGTAAAAGTTATGTACCTTCCCTGCTCGTGTTTGCTAGACCACGTGTCTGTGGTCAGATGTATCTTGGCACCGACACGGTGTGCCAGACATATATTAACTTGCCGCTGAAAGTGCCCATATAGTTCAGGGATGCTCTTATGGGAGAAATATTTCCTCCCGGAGGACCTTCCATTGCTCTGTGTCAATGGCCACAATTTTTCTAAAGGTCTCCAAGTCCACCAATTTATATGGCAGTAGTTGGTGGGCTAGCAGTTCCGACAAGCCAGCGGTCAGCCATTGGGCAAGAGGATTATCCGGCATCATCCTTTTTTTTACGCTAGAACATTGGGGCCACGGAAGCCTACCTTGTGCCAGATGAACGCGACGACGGCACGGTGTAAGGTGGAGTGGAGAGCAAATGGGAGGAGAGAGGAGAAGGAGAAGAGACAGGACGTGGAGCACCATGAGTGTGGCTTTGTGGGTTCTGACGGAGTTGCTCCCACTGGGCTCGGTGATGGGAGGCAAGGTGCCTTCTTAAGGCGGTCGTCCCTAGGTAAGTGTTGGGCTTGCTGCGACTTATGCGTCTCTGAAAAATGGAGCTGAGCCTATGGCTTATAATACTTCTCGCGCTGAGGGGACACAGGGCCTGCTCTCGGGCCATGCCAACTAAGCTTCGTGTCAGAGAAACCCACGGACTTTTGGCTGGGAGTGTCTGATGTCACTTGTGACGAAGTTCAAGACTAGGTCAACCGTTCAAGCACCGCTGGGTTGCTGGTCAATACACGAGAGTTTAGGTCTCTCGCTGCGACTCCTGCTGCTACCCCCTTCTTCTGCTGCCTGCAACAGAAATATTTTGACCACTGCCCAGTTCCTTTGAAGGGCCTGTCACCTGTCTGTCTGACATACTGTATAATAAAAGAATTACATTAAAATTATAATCATACTCCCCAAAAATGTCTGTAGTACAATGCAACTTCACAGCTGAACTGCAATTAAGACATTTTTTTTTTCTGATAAATAACCCCCCCCCCCCAAAAAAAAAAAAAAAATCACAATTCACCACAGAAGGTCAATTAAGACATATTCTTTTTCCTATTACTCCTATTACTACTACTAAAAAAGAAACCTAACAATCACAATTCACAGCAGAACGGCTAATGGGATGTACGGATATTTCCTTTTACTACATCTCATAAATTGCTGTAGTACAATGTACGTAACTTCCCAGCTGAATGGCAATTATGACATAATTTCCTCTTTTTTCCCTTTGAATACACCCCAAAAAAGAAATCTAACAATCACAATTCAACGCAGAACGGATAATGGGACGTACGTATATTTTCTATTAATACAGTACGTAAATGGCTGTATCATACAAAACTTGCACCCCAATCACAAGCAAAGTTTGTTGGAATTAATTATGTATCATATTATTATTTATTATTTAAGCGCCATTCATTCCATAGCGCTGTACATATTATAAGCGGTGCACATACATAACACAGACAATTGTACTAATCATAAACAAGATGAGTTACAAACTGGTACAGAAGGAGAGAGGGCCCTGCCCGTGAGGGCTTACAATCTACATGGTATGGGAGAAGGACACAGAAGGATAGTGCAAACAACCTAAAAGCAGCAGTATAACTGCAATTTGGATTCCTAATTAGTGCAGCAAGGTATAACAGAATGGCTCCTATTACCCAGGCTGTACACTGTCCTATTGCACCCTGTTCTCCTTTTATAGTGCAGATGATGCCTCCCTATTAGTGTTGAGCGAACCCGAACTGTTCAGGAAAAGTTCGGGTTCGAGTTTGGTGTTGGGACATTTAATAAAGCTTGTTGAAAGGCTATAAGGCAGCCAATCAACACGCTTTTAAGCTGTGGGCACTTAGAATCCATCACAGCCATGCCTAGTAATGGCATAGCTGTGATTGGCCCGTGCATCATGTGACCCAACCTCTATAAAAGCTGGATCGCATGTAGCACCGTCCATCAGCTCTGAGTATTTCAGGGACAGGAAGCAGACAGCTGAAGTGAGTGAAAGTGTTAGAAATCTCATCTGGCTATTTATACTGTGGGGGACCTATAGTGATTTTTTTGTGGATGCAATACACCAGCTTGGCACCCCTGACACTGAAATTTAACAATTAATCTGGCTGTTAATTTTGTGGGTGACCTATAGCGATTTTTTTTGTGGGTGCAATGCACCATCTTTGTACCCCTGACACAAAAATATAATAGTTAATCCATCTGTTAGTTCAGTGGGTGACATATACTTATTGTTTGTGTGAGGTACACCTGCACCGCATACCTGACAGGGAAATAAACCTAGTTAATCCATCTGTTAGTTCAGTGGGTGACATATACTCATTGTTTGTCTGAGGTACACCTGCACTGTATACGTGACAGGGAAATAAATCTAGTTAATTCATCTGTTAGTTCGGTGGGTGACATATACCCATTGTTTGTCTGAGGTACACCTGCACTGCATACGTGACAGGGAAATAAATCTAGTTAATCCATCTGATAGAATGAGGAGAGCATCAAAAAGGGATATGGCCCTCACCGTGGTGCTGCTGGTGTTGGTGGAGCTCCTGTTGCAGGTAAAAGACGTGGATGTGGTCGATCTGTGCAAGCTACACGCCCAAATGAAACACCTTCCTCAGGTGCACATAGGCGACAGAACGTTCATCGTTATTTTGTAGGCCCAAATACCGGTGTACGAATGGTGAGGCCAGAACAAGTAGAGGCGGTAGTAGATTGGGTGGCTGACAGTGCCTCCAGTTACTTCACATTGTCTCCCAACCGGTCCCCTGCTGAAACGGCAGAGTTGGCACCTGCAGCCCATGGGTATGTCTTTCACCTTACCCCCTTGCAAATAAGGCAAGCAGTCTGAGCCCCAAGTCATGCAACAGTATCTTATGCTTTCTGCAGTGGTGAAGAGTGGGTGGAAGATGATGTGGAGGATGATGAGGTCCTAGACCCCACATGGAATCAAGGTCATACGAGTGACGTGTGCAGTTCGGAGGAAGAGGTGCTGGTCACACAGCAACAGCCGCACAGCAAAAGAGGGAGCAGGATGCAAAAGCAGAGTGGTCGTCCCCTAGCCAGTACACCTGCTACTGCCCACAGCACCCAGGGACTGACCACATCAAAGCCAGCTCCAAGGAGTTCCCTGGTGTGGCAGTTCTTCAGACAATGTACTGACGACAAGACGCAAGTGGTTTGCAAGCTGTGCAATCAGAGCCTGAAGCGAGGCATAAATGTTCTAAACCTGAGCACCACCTGAATGACCAGGCGTCTAAATGCAAAGCACAACCTTAAAAACCACAAAAGATATCAGGCTCCTCCTGCTCCCTCTTCTGCTGCAGCCTCAGCCTCCTCCTCCCCCTCTGGAGTGACAGTGGCACCTGCCACCCCCCTGGCACTGATTGACAGAATTTCAAAATTCCTGGCCTTTGAAATGCTGTCATTTAGTCTGGTTGAGTCAGAGACTTTTAAGCACCTCATGGCGGTAGTGGTCCCCAGCCACCACTACTTTTCCAAGCGAGCAATGGCTGCCCTGCACAACCAAGTGGAAGACAAAATCTGGGCCTAGCCAGTTTGCTGCACATCCCTTGCCTGGTGTATGTGCTGAATTTAGTGGTGCAGAGGTTCCTGAAAAATTACTCCGATATGTCAGAGCTACTGCAGAAAGTGCGGGCGATCTGTGCGCACTTTCAGCGTTCTCACCATGCTGCTGCAAGCCTGTTTGCGTTGCAGCGTAACTTCGGCCTTCCAGCTCACCACCTCATATGTGACGCACCCACAAGGTGGAACTCCACCTTGCACATGCTGGAGAAACTATGCGAGTAGCAGCAGGTGATAGTGGAGTTTCAGCTGCAGCACGCACAGGTAAGTCGCTCTGCAGAACAGCACCACTTCACCACCAACGAGTGGGCCTCCATGCGGGACATATGTGCCGCGTTGCGCTGTTTTGAGTAGTCCACCAACATGGCCAGTGCCGATGACGCCATCCTCAGCATTACTATCCCACTTCTATGTCTTCTTGAAAAAACGCTTCAGGCGATGATGGAAGAGGATGTGGCACAGGAGGAAAATAGGTCATTTTCACGGTTAACAGGCCAGTCATTCACAAGTGGCTGGGTTCCTGCACCAACAGAGGCCAGGTACACAGGTACACAACTGTCCAGCCAGGACACAGTTCTGGAGGATGAAGAGGATGATGATGGGGAGGAACCGTGTTCACAGCAGGACGGCACCTAAAGCAGCTCATGGCTATCACAGGAGCTTGGGTGGGGGGATACAGAGGACACAGACGATACACCTCCCACAGAGGACAGATTGTCGTTGCCTTTGGGCAGCCTGGCAAATATGAGTAACTACATGCTGCAGTGCCTGCACAACGACCGCCGAGTTGCCCACATTCTAACCAGTGCTGATTACTGGATGGCCACCCTGCTGGATCTCCGCTACATGGACAACGTGCCGTCCTTAATTCCATCACTGGAGCGTGATCGGAAGATGCGCAAGTACAAGTGCAAGTTGGTAGACGCGCTGCTGATTGCATTCCCACCTGACAGTGGGGGCTTAGTGGAAGCAGAAGGCAGAGGAGGAGGAAGAAGTGGCCAACGCAGCTCAGGCACCACCAGCACCTGAGAAGGGAGGGTTAGCATGGCCAAAATGTGGAAAAGCTTTGTCATTAATGATAGATGAACATTGGCCGGGACGTTTCACGAATGACCGTTCGCAATCAAATGTTCGCGAACCACGCTTTTGCGGCGGGCCCCATTCACTTTTATGGCAGGCGAACCTAAAATAAATCTTCAGATCATATTTGCAGCCACTAAATACTTACTAGAAGTGCACAAATAGTCCCACAACATGGACAGTGACATACTAAGGGGGATCAATGGGAAAAATTCCCACAAAAACTATGTATTAAAATGTGCTCTGCTGGAGCCTAGAATTTTTTTATTTTAGGCCACGGGAGAACGGGCCCCAAAAATTAGGCATTGACCTGACAGAAACGAACAAGTGATTATGTAGCTGGAGGTTTATTAGGCGGTCAATGGATAACAATTTTACTTCAGGCCAGTGGAGTACAGGCCCCAAACATTAGGCATTCACCGGACAGAAAAGTACAAGTGATTATGTTGTTGGAGGTATATTATGAGGTCATTGGATAACAATTTTACTGTAGGCCAGTGGAGTTTAGGCCCCAAATATTATGCATTCTTTGGACAGAAAAGAACAAGTGATTACTGTATTTTTTGCCCTATAAGACACCTTGTTTTTGAGGAGGAAAACAAGAAAAAAAATATTTTGAACCAAAAGGTTTGCTTTTGGTGGGTTTTAAACTAATAGTGATCTGTGGGTAATACTATTATGGGGGATCTGTGGATGATGCCCTGTTATGGGGGATCTGTGGATGACACTGTTATGGGGGCATCTGTGGATTGCACTGTTATGGGGGCATCTGTGGATGAAACTGTTATGGGGGCATCTGGGGATGGCACTGTTATGGGGGCATCTGGGGATGGCACTGTAATGGGGGCATCAGGGAATGGCACTGTTATGGGGGCATCAGGGGATGGCACTGCTATGGAGGAATCTAGGGATGGCAATGTTATTTCGCATCTGGGGATGGCATGACACTGCTATGTGTCATCCACAGATTCCCCCATAACAGTGTCCCTGTGTAGAAAATGACCCTCAATACAGGGGGTGGGGTTGGCATCTTGTTTTGTAAAGGCAACTCACTGTGGTAATCATATAGGCAATGTTAAACTGTAGAGTTCTTCTCCATTCCAGGCTGTAGTACTTACTACTAACTTTCATAGCAGGCAGGAGGCCAGGCGGTGGCAGCATAACTCACTACGTCACACGCCTGCTCTGCCTGCTTCATTAATAAAGTGGAAGGAGCAGGCCCGTGACGTAGGGACTGGAATTTACGCTGCCGCCTCCCGCCCGGCCTCCTGCCTGCTACGGAAGATTGTGGTAAGTACTACAGGCTGGATTGGAGAGGAATTCTACAGTTTAACATTGCCTATTTGATTACTACAGTTAGGGGGGGCCCGGTGTAATAGAATACAGTAACTGCACCGGGCCCCACTGCCATTACAAAACAAGATGCCACCCCAGCCCCTCCTCCCTCCCCGCTGATACACACGCCGGCTGCGCTGTGCAGCAGTGTGGCATCGGTGTATCAGTGTAAATTGCAGCATTCGCCCCATAAGACACAGTGCTATCCCCCCCCCCCCACACTTTTTTTTGGGGGGGAGTGCGTCTTATAGGGAGAAAAATACGGTATGTGGCTGGAGGTATATTAGAGGGTCAGTGGATAACAATTGTACTGCACGCCAGTGGAGTACAGACCCCAAACAATAGGCATTCACCGGACAGAAAAGAACATGTGATTATGTGGCTGGAGGTATATTAGGCGGTCAGTGGATAACAATTTTACTGTAGGCCAGTAGAGTAGAGGCCCCAAAAATTATGCATTCACTGGACAGAAAAGAACAAGTGATTATGTGGCTGGAGGTACATTAGACTGTCAGTGGATAACAATTTTACTTCAGGTCAGTCAGTGGAGTACAGGCCCCAAACAATAGGCATTCACCGGACCGAAAAGAACAAGCAATTATGTGGCTGGAGGTATATTAGACGGTCAGTGCATAACAATTTTACTGTAGGCCAGTGGAGTACAGGCCCCAAAAATTATGCATTCACTGGACAGAAAAGAACAAGTGATTATGTAGCTGGAGGAATATTAGACGGTCAGTGGATAACAATTTTACTGCAGGCCTGTGGAGTACAGGCCCCAAACATTAGGCATTCACCGGACAGAAAAGAACATGTGATTATGTGGCTGGAGGTATATTAGGTGGTCAGTGGATAATAATTTAACTGTATGCCAGTGTGATATAGGCCCCAAAAATTATAAATTCACTGGACAGAAAAGAACAAATGATTATGTGGCTGGAGGTACATTAGATGTTAAGGGGATAACAATTTTACTTCAGGCCAGTGGTGTACAGGCCCCAAAAATTATGTATTCACTGGACAGTAAAGAACAAGTGATTATGTTGTTAGAGGTATATTAGGCAGTCCGTGGATAACAATTTTACTGCAGGCCAGTGGAGTAGAGGACCCAAACCTGCATTCACTGGACAGAAAAGAACAAATGGTTATGTGGCTGGAGGTATATTAGGCGGCCAGTGGAAAACAATTTTACTGTAGGCCAGTGGAGTACAGGCCCCAAAAATTATGCATTCACTGGACAGAAAAGAACAAGTGATTATGTGGCTCGAGGTAAATTAGACGGTCAGTGGATAACAATTTTACTGTAGGTCAGTGTAGCATAGGCCCCAAAAATTATGAATTCACTGGACAGAAAAGAAGAAATGATTATGTGGCTGCAGAGCCGTAGATATTTTTTTTTTTTCCTGGGGGGGTTCAGCTTTCTCAAATTATAAGACTTTATCTAGCAGACACACCAGGGTTTGAAAAATATATACCAGCCATATCATTCCTAAACCAATCCTTTACCTTGAGCAATACCGATTTAGTTGTTTGACACCATATGGAAAAAACATATTTTAAAAAGACTCGTAATTGGTACCTACCCACATGCTAGCTTACTCTTGTAATTTCCATAAGAAATTGTGTTTCTTTATTGTTGAGGAGACTAGCGTGTGAGAGACTAGAAAAAATCCATCAAACCATGTAGCCTGCACAATACGTGATGTGGACCAGCATGGTGGTGGCCAGTTCCCTCAATTCATAAGAGGGCTGGACTAAATATATGAATTGACACTGTCTGTAGCCTGGTGTGGGGGGTGGGGGTGGGCTTTGAATCTTCTTGATTTTCTTTTTTAACTATTACTTTTACTTACACTAGTGCTCCAGAGTCTCTGTCTGTCTCTCTCTCTCTCAAACTACTTCTTTTTATTTCTTCTCTCTCTCTTCTAATCTTCTGAGATCTCCAGGCTCTGTGCTCTGTCAGCCGCCGCCCAGGAGTAGCAGGCACGTGCAGGCAGGAAGCTTGCCGGGGTCCAGACGTACGACAAGCGGAGGTGGAGCCTGAAGGCAACGTGCATGCCATGTGATCATCAGCGTCATCCCTGCCTGGCTGCCCTGTGTGTGTCAGGACAGCCAATTCAGACGTTTCAGCAGATGGACACCCCCGTCAACCCCATAACAGAACCTGATCTGGCAGCCATTTTACATTATATGTTTTGCCAGGGAGAGGTTGCATTTTGGAGCAGGGACAGTTAGGGACACCAAAAGCTAGCTAATAGGGCCTCAAAAGTCATTTTAAAGACTGGTGTAGGTGTGCTATCGATATGTGTGATATAGAGGGGTGTGATATACTTATAATATACTTTCTAACATAGAAATTATATTATAGTGTATTTGTTTTGTGCAGCAGTTGTGTGTGGTTCTGCTGCGATACCGCAGCTAGATAGAGGGACAAACGCTATTGGAGTAACTAATTGCAACGGGTGTGATATACCTGTTGCCCCAAAAAAACTGCTTGAGGCCTGTGATATACCTTCTTCCACAAAATCCTGATTGAGGGGTGCTATATACCTTTTTCCACCAAATTCTGATTGAGGGGTGGTGTATACCAGTTTTCTCCAAATACTGATTGAGGGGTGCTATATACCTGTTTTCGCTAAATACTGATTGAGGGGTGCCATATACCTTCTTCTACTAAATACTGATTGAGGAGTGCTATTGCTATATACCTTCTTCCACCAGATACTGATTGAGGGCTGCAATACACCTGCTTCCACAAAATCAGATTGAGGGGTGCCATATACCTGTTTACCCCAAATACTGATTGAGGGGTTCTATATACCTGTTTCTGCTAAATACTGATTGAGGGCTGCCATATACCTTCTTCTGTTAAATACTGATTGAGGGGTGCTATTGCTATATACCTTCTTCCACCAAATACTGATTGAGGGCAGCGATACACCTGTTTCCACAAAATATTGATTGAGGGGTGCAATATACCTGTTTCCGCCAAATTCTGATTGAGGGGTGCTATATACCTTCTTACACAAAATCCTGATTATGGGGTGCTATATACCTATATCAGCCAAATACTGATTCAGGGGTGCTATATTCCAGTTTCTGTCGAATACTGATTGAGGGGTGTTATATGCCTTCTCCCACAAATAACTGATTGAGGGATGCTATTGCTATATACCTTCTTCCACCAAATACTGATTGAGGGCTGCAATACATCTGCTTCCACAAAATACCAATTGAGGGGTGCCATATACCTGTTTCCGCCAAATACTTATTGAGGGGTGCTATATACCTGTTTCCGCCAAATACTGATTGAGGGGTGGCATATACCTTCTTCTACAAAATACTGATTGAGGGTTGCTATTGCTATATAACTTCTTCCATCAAATACTGATTGAGGGCTGCGATACACCTGTTTCCACAAAATACTGATTGAGGGGTGCCATATACCTGTTTCCGACAAATACTTATTGAGGGGTGCTATATACCTGTTTCTGCCAAATACTGATTGAGGGGTGCTATATACCTTCTTCCACAAAATACTGATTGAGGGGTACTATTGCTATATACCTTTTTCCACCAAATACTGATTGAGGGCTGCGATATACCTTCCACAAATACTGCTCTTCTCTACGGCAGAGGGTCATTTAGAAAATGACTAGTGTTGAGCGGCATGTCCCATATTCGAATTCGCGAAATTTCGCGAATATTCGAAAGAATATTCGTAAAATATTCGCGAATATTCGAATTCGTTATTATTTCGCATATGCGATAATTCGAATTTTTGCATCGCATAATACATATTATGAGATGCAAAATTCGCATGTGCGCTAATGAAATCGCCTTACGAAGATTCGCAACTCAATTCAATCACTAATGTAAGAATGCAAAGCCCTTTGCCTCTGTTCTGGGACAAGTGCTGATATTCGCCTGTGCGCTAACAAAATCGCCTAACAAAGATTCGCGCCTCAATCACTTTCTAGGCAATGTGAGTAAGATCTGAGCTTTTGGACTTTTGTGAATCAATCGAGATACACTGGGGGGTGATGACTGTAGTTGACAGAGTACAGATCAATGTAATCTGTAAGGTGGAAACTAAAATAAAAAATACGAATATTCGTAAATCGAATTTTACGAAGTTCGAAGTATTCGCGAATATGGTGCTATACTATATACATGCACAGGCCTTTGCCTCTCTGTTCTGGGGACAAGTGTAGATATTCGCATGTGCGCTAATAAAATCGCCTTACGAAGATTCGCAACTCAATTCAATCACTAATGTATGAATCATACATTAGTGATTGAATTGAGTTGCGAATCTTCGTAAGGCGATTTTATTAGCGCACATGCGAATATCTACACTTGTCCCCAGAACAGAGAGGCAAAGGCCTGTGCATGTATATAGTATAGCACCATATTCGCGAATACTTCGAACTTCGTAAAATTCGATTTACGAATATTCGTATTTTTTATTTTAGTTTCCACCTTACAGATGACATTGATTTGTACTCTGTCAACTACTGTCATCACCCCCCACTGTTTCTCGATTGATTCACAAAAGTCCAAAAGCTCAGATCTTACTCACATTGCCTAGAAAGTGATTGAGGCGCGAATCTTTGTTAGGCGATTTTATTAGCGCACATGCGAATATCTACACTTGTCCCCAGAACAGAGAGGCAAAGGCCTGTGCATTCATATAGTATAGCACCATATTCGCGAATACGTAGAACTTCGTAAAATTCGATTTACGAATATTCGTATTTTTTATTTTAGTTTCCACCTTACAGATTACATTGATTTGTACTCTGTCAACTACTGTCATCACCCCCCACTGTTCTCGATTGATTCCCAAAAGTCCAAAAGCTCAGATCTTACTCACATTGCCTAGAAAGTGATTGAGGCGCGAATCTTTGTAAGGCGATTTTATTAGCGCACAGGCGAATATCGGCACTTGTCCCAGAACAGAGGCAAAGGGCTTTGCATTCATACAGTATGAATGCAAAGCCCTTTGCCTCTGTTCTGGGACAAGTGTAGATATTCGCATGTGCGCTAATAAAATCGCCTTACGAATATTCGCGCCTCAATCACTTTCTAGGCAATGTGAGTAAGATCTGAGCTTTTGGACTTTTGGGAATCAATCGAGATACAGTGGGGGGTGATGACAGTAGTTGACAGAGTACAGATCAATGTCATCTGTAAGGTGGAAAGTAAAATAAAAAATACGAATATTCGTAAATCGAATTTTACGAAGTTCTACGTATTCGCGAATATGGTGCTATACTATATGAATGCACAGGCCTTTGTCTCTCTGTTCTGGGGACAAGTGTAGATTTTCGCATTTGCGTTAATAAAATCGCCTCACGAAGATTCGCAGCTCAATTCAATCACTAATGTAATGCAAAGCCCTGTGCCACTGTTCTGGGACAAGTGTAGATATTCGCATGTGCGCTAATAAAATCGCCTTACGAAGATTCGCAACTCAATTCACTAATGTATGAATGTATGAATTTGCCTCTGTTCTGGGACGTGCCGATATTCGCATGTGCGCTAATAAAATCGCCTTACGAAGATTCGCGCCTCAATCACTTTCTAGGCAATGTGAGTAAGATCTGAGCTGTTGGACCTTTGGGAAACAATCAATTATATGTGTACTGTAATTTTGTGAAAAAAAAAAAAAAAAAAAACAACGAATATTCGTTTTTACGAATATATAGCACTATATTCGAAATATTCGCGAAATCGCGAAGTTGCGATATTCGCGAAAAAAATTCGCTTTTCGAATATTCGCGCTCAACACTAAAAATGACAGGCAGAGGAAGAGGCAGACCGTTTCACAAGGATAGTAGGGGTTGGGCAGGTGCACCAGGCCAGAGCCTAAGTGGCAAGTTGGAGAAGGTGCATGCAATAACTTTAAAGGATGCACCAGAGTTGGTTGAGTGGCTCACTCAGCCTTCCGCTTCTGTACCCTCCTCATCCTTTCTATCTGCACCCTTCTCACTCTCTGCTATGTGCATCCCCAAAGACACCACCACTACCATGGCCCCCCCACTCGAGTCAGAGGAATTATTTTACCATCCATTTCCAGACCTTACTGATGCGCAGCCATTCTTGGCATCAGATGAGGAAGAGGAGGTAGCAACGATCGTCACCCAGCGGTCTGACGACAGTACCCAGATCAGCCAAAGGAGGATGGCCTCAGCTGTTGCTGCCTACTCCGAAATCTCTAATGTCAGTGTTGGTGAAGGTGACAATGATGATGTGTCGATGGACGTCAAGAGAGTGCCCACAAGAGAGGAATAGGAGAGGAGTTCAGAGGGAGAGATGGAGCAGCAGATAGGAAGGAGAAGGAGGATATGCAGGCAGAACTTGCAGTGCACAGGAGGCAAAAGCAGACTGCATATCTCTTATCTTTCTCTTGGCAATGCCCCATAGATTCTCTATGGGGTTCAGGTCAGGCAAGTTTGAAGGCCAATCAAGCAAAATAATCCCATGGTCATTGAACCAGGTTTTGGTACGTTTGGCAGTGTGGGCAGGTGCCAAGTCCTACTGGAAAATGAAGCCACCATCTGCATAAAGCTCGCCTGTGGAAGGAAGCATGAAGTGCTCCAAAATCTCCTGATAGATGGCTGTGTTGACTCTGGACTTAATGAAGCACAGTGGACCAACAAAAGCAGATGACATGGCTCCCCAAATCAACACAGACTATGGAAAGAGACAGAGACTGTGTGCCTCTCCATTCTTTCTCCAGACTCTGAGTCCTTAGTTTCCAAATAAGATGCAAAAGTTGCTCTCATCAGAGAAGAGGACTTTGGACTACTGAACAACAGACCAGTTCTTTTTTTCTTTAGCCCAGGTAAGACACTTCTGATGTTGTTTGTTGTTCAGGAGAGGCTTGACAAGAGGAATACAACATTTGAAACCGGTGTCCAGGATCCGTCTATGTGTGATGGCTCTTGATGGACTAACTCCAGCCTCAGTCCACTACTTGTGAAAGTCCCCAACACTTTTGAATGGCCTTTTTCTGACAATCCTCTCCAGGCTGTGGTCATCCCTGCTTGTGCACCTTTTTCTTCTGCACTTGTCCCTTCCATATAACTTTCTATGAATTTGTTTTGATAAAGCACATGGAAAATCCAACTTTTTTGCAATTACCTTTTAAGGTTTTCCCTCCTTATGGAGGGTGTCAATGATGGTTTTCTGTACAAATGTCAGGTCAGCAGTCTTTCCCATGATTGTCATTCCTACTGAACCAGGCTGAGAGACAATTTAAAGGCTCAGGAACCCTTTGCAGGTGTTATGGATTATTTAGCTGACTAGAGTGTGACACTTTGAGCCTAGAATATTGAACCTTTTCACAATATTCTAATTTTCAGAGATTGTGAATTTGGGGGTTTTATAAGCTGTAAGCCATAATCATCCAAATTATAACAAAAGAAGGCTTGAAATATCTTGCGTTGCATGTAATGAGTCTATCTCATATATTAGTTTCACCTTTTAAGTTGCATTACTGAATTAAATGAACTTTTGCACGATATTCTAATTTTTCGAGTTTTACCTGTATATGCTTGATAGGCTTCTCCAGCAGAAATGTGCCATTAATGACTACCTGTATGAACTCTGCGGTAAGACAAGTTCTGGGAGCTTGTTTTTTTTTTCACCACGCCAATGGCTGCTCATGCACGATGCATGCAGACTTCTGCGGCCATTTGGTGAGATCACTAAACTGGTCAGTCGCATTGCATCGTGTCATTGATTAAGCCGTCGAGGAGCAGGAGCTGGAAGAGGAGGAAGTCGTAATGCTGAATGAATTCCCATGGAGGGCTACTTCATCTGAGACAAGTCAGCAGGAGTCTGAAGAGGAGTCAGAGAAGGATGGTGGCTGGGGGGAGGAGGAGGAGGAGCAAGAAGAGAAGGCTTTAAACTTTTCGGGGATCCCTGGTGTTATCCGTAGCTGGGGGGAGGAGACCGAGGACGACATTTTCCTGGGTGATGAGCATGAGCCAGGTCACTTCACCGCTTCCAATTTAGTGCAAATGGGTGCTACATG
The DNA here is from genome assembly GCF_014858855.1 of Bufo gargarizans. Taxonomy (NCBI): domain Eukaryota; kingdom Metazoa; phylum Chordata; class Amphibia; order Anura; family Bufonidae; genus Bufo; species Bufo gargarizans. Next base: position 283,977,507 of record NC_058080.1, on the reverse strand, counting down.
CTCCAATGTTTGAAGAGGGACCCCCATATAAAAAGGATAAAGGTCAAGGACCTGTACTGGGTGGCAACGTACTTATTTCCCCGGCACAAACACAAAATGGCGGACATGTTCCCAGCATCACAGAGGGCTGTCAGAATGCAGCATTCCCAGGCCTTGCTGCGAGAGATGCTGCATTCTGTTATTGCGGGCACTGGCAGAGGAATTTCCACCCACAGCAAAACTGGTGCTGGTACCAATCCTACCATGCCTGCAAAAAGAGGGTGTGTTGTTCACTTCGGATATGAGATCATTCTTGCAGCCAACCCATCGACAGCTGCCCTCAGGATCCAGCCTCAGGGAAAGCCTAGACCGAAGCGAGGAACCCCTTGACTACTGGGTGTGCAGGCTTGACCTGTGGCCAGAGCTAGCACAATTTGCCATGGAACTCTTGGCTTGCCCCTCGCCGAGGATCCTGTCCGAAAAGACGTTCAGCGCAGCAGGGGATATCGTGACCGATAAGCACACTCGCCTAGCTCACGACAGTGTGGACTACCTTACATTTCTAAAAATGAATCATGCATGGATGTCGGAGGAATTCAACACCTGTGATGACCACGTGTAATTGAATTTCCTCATGCCAGCCACACATATCTGCCTCCACCCAGAGCAAAGAATGGTCCTTGTGTTATGTATATACAGCGACATAAAAGGTCAAGTGAATGCCTAATTTTTGGGGCCTGTACTGGCTGACAGTTACATATTTATCATGTGACCACCTAATGTACCTCCAGCCACAGAATCCAAAGTTCTTTGCTGTCAGGTAAATGTCTATTGGCTAATTTTGTGTACCTGTACTGGCCGACAGTTATATATTTATCCTGTGATCGCCTAATGTACCTCCAGCCACAGAATCCAAGTTCTTTGCTGTCAGGTGAATGCCTATTGCCTAATTTTTGGGACCTATACTGGCTGACAGTTAAATTTTTTATCTCTAGCCACATAATCACACCCTTGTCTCACTACTCTGCCTCATTATGGTGGCGTAAGAACTGCATTTACCATAAGGACCTTCTAATGTCACAGGGTCATGTGACTGTGCCCCCCACCCCGTACTGTGCTCCTCACCCTGTACTGTGCCACCTTATACCCTGTTTTGTGCCCTCTTACCACACCCTGTGCAGTACCCCTAGTCATTCCCTGTACTGTGCCCTCTTATACCCTTTTATCCGGTCACTGTATGGCAGTGCTATCCTGTTACTGTACAGAGGTGTTATCTAGTCAATGTATGGCGGTGGTATACAATAACTGGATGGCCATAACTGTATCCCTTTCCCTGCCCACGCCATCCTTTTTAGACCTGGCATGAGTGGGAAAAATATGCAGATTGCAGTGCTAAGGACCTTTGCGCCACAATCTGTGTCAGACGTATTTCTATATAATAAATGACCACCTAATTGTATTATTATTCGGGGGGTAGAGCTTATATTTTTATATTATATAGATTATATAGATTTTTATACTGTGCCCTGTAGAAAAATATCCTTGGGAAACACAGTCCTCATCGCTGACCACCAGGACCAGGTAGTGCTCTGTCAGTACATGGCGGCCTCCCCTCTCCGCCACGCTGCTTCGCTGTGTGCTGGTGCTTATTCTGACACTAGGGTTGGGTTCACATCTGATTTTTGCCATCCATTTAATGCATACCAAAAATGTATGCGTTAACAGATGCTGTAAAGTGGCGTCCAGTTCACCATACAGTTCCATGGTTAAAAAAAAAAATTGACGTTAACGTATGCATTTTTTTAAATGGATTCTGCAGGATACAAAAACGTGGAGCGTTGCACATTTGTATACATCAAACCGATAGGAAATAACAATTTTCTAGGCTCCAGCAGGGCACATTTTTGAGAGTTTCCCTTTAAGACGCATAAAAATAGCCCCTGACTAAAATACATGTTGTGGGACTATTTGTGTACTTCAGGTGATATTTGCAGCCAGCAAACAATTACTAGAAGATTTTTCAGGTTCGCCTGCCATCAAAGTAAAGGGGGCCCGCCGCGAACGCGCGGTTTGCTTACATTTGATCGCGAACGTGCGTTCTCGAATTGTCCCGGCAGATGTTTGTCCATCACTATTAGGCGGTCCGTGGATAACAATTTTACTGCAGACCAGTGTAGTACAGGCCCCAAACATTAGGCATTCACCGGACAGAAAAGAACAGGTGATTATGTGGCTGGAGGTATATTAGGCGGTCAGTGAATAACAATTTTACTGTAGGCCAGTGGAGTGCAGGCCCCAAAAATGATGCATTTTCTGGACAGAAAAGAACAAGTGATTATGTGGCTGGAGGTACATTAGACGATCGGTGCATAACAATTTTACTTCAGGCCAGTGGCGTACAGGCCCCAAACGATAGGCATTCACCGGACAGAAAAGAACAAGTGATTATGTGACTGGAGGTACATTAGGCGGTCAGTGCATAACAATTTTACTTCAGACCAGGGGAGTACAGGCCCCAAACATTAGGCATTCACCTGACAGAAAAGGCCTTTTATTCTGCTGTATATAAATAGGACAAGTCTCATTCTTTGAATAAAAAGTGATACACACTCCAAAATAGTCTAAAATACAGATCGCGCCACAAAAAATGAACCTTCACACAGCTTTAAACTCCTTTAGGGATATATGGATTCTCACCATGGTACACCATGGTCAGCAAAGTATTTGGTACACCGTGCTGTATACTTTGCTGACCTGACCCTTTTGCAGTTGCACTTTATTTATTGGTCCACCAACCACGCACCACCAGCCCGTTTGGTTTTTAACTATGTTTTTATGTATTGTGTTATGTTAATCATGTGCATCTTGTTGCTTATAATAAAATTATACATTTATCCATCATACTTTGTGGTCGCTTATTTATTTTGTTGACATGGTGAGGTTCCATATTTCCCTATCAGAGTTTGTAGTTTATTCATATATGGGTTAAGTACGTTTAATTGGGAATTAGTTTTGGTTTTTCACACAGCTATGTTGTACAAACGTTATTGGAGTCAGAATACGACAATGCAAAGAAAAAAATCATTTTTTCAACTTTTTTTTTATTAAAACACACAAAAAACTATACATATGTGGCATCAATCATAGTGAACCAGAGAATGAAGGTAGCAGGTAATTTTTACCGCATAGGGAACGTCGTAAAAACAAAACCCATAAGGCCGAGTTCACACAAACGTTTTTTTTTTGCGAGTGTACGGGCCGTTTTTTTGTGGTCCATATACGGAACCATTCATTTCAATGGAATGTACTCTGTATGCATTTCGTTTCCGTTTTTCCGTTCCGTTGAAAGATAGAACATGTCCTATATTTGGCCGCAAATCACGTTCCATGGCTTCATTCAAGTCAATGGGTCCGCAAAAAAAACGGAACACATACGGAAATGCATCCGTATGTCTTCCGTATCCGTTCCGTTTTTTCTGAACCATCTATTGAAAATTTTATGCCCAGCCCAATTTTTTTTATGTAATTACTGTATACTGTGCATGGCATACGAAAAAACTAAACGTAAAAACGGAAAGGAAACGGAAGCACAACGGAACTCAAAAACGGAACAACGGATCCGTGAAAAACGGACCGCAAAAAACTATAAAAGCCACTAGGCCTAATACTGTGGTAGGATTGATATTTTTTTTTTGAATTCCACATATTTTTTCCAGATTTACACTATATTGTATGTAATAGTAAATGGGGCCATTAGAGAGTGCAACTTAAACCACAAAAAACAAGCTCTTATATGTCTATGTGAACAAAAAATAAAAAACATTATGGTTCCAAAAAGGCAAGGAGGAAAAAAGAAAATGTAAAAACAGAAAATTGTTCAGTCATCTATGGATTAATTGTGGCATATCTCTGCAGGTCCATATGCCAAAACAGAAATCCAAACCAGAAATGGAGCTGGTATAGATTTCCCATATAATCTATGCTATTTTCCTGGCGTAGATTATAAGAAATATAACTGTACAGCTGCACTGGCTCTGAACTTCCTGCTCCTTATCCCACTCCGCTCACTGTTTGAAAAAGTGGCAAGTGGGGCTACAAACAAAGAGTCGCTAAAATGTTTGGTAGGCACCAAACTTTGTGAGTTTTTGGTGCCAGTTTTCTGGCATGCAGGAGATAGTAAGGCTGAGTTCACACGAGCGTGACAGATTTGGTCCGGATGCGTTCAGGGTGCGTTCAGTTAAACTCGCACCATTTTGCAAGCAAGTTCAGTCAGTTTTGGCTGCAATTGCGTTTAGTTGTTCAGTTTTTTCCGCGCGGGTGCAATGCGTTTTGATGCTTTTTTCACGCGCGTGATAAAAAACTGAAGGTTTACAAACAACATCTCCTAGCAACCATCAGTGAAAAACGCATTGCATCCGCACTTGCTTGCAGATGCAATGCGTTATTAACGCAGCCCCATTCACTTCTATGGGGCCAGGGCTGCGTGAAAAACGCAGAATATAGAACATGCTGCGATTTTAAAGCATTGCAGAAGTGATGCATGAAAAAAAATGCTCATGTGCACAGCCCCATTGAAATGAATGGGTCAGGATTCAGTGCAGGTGCAATGCGTTCACCTACTGCATTGCACCCGCGCGGAAATCTCGCCCGTGTGAACTCAGCCTAAATGTCCCCAAATTTTAATGCTCAACACATGTTAATTAATTATTTAGTTTTTGTTAAAATATATACAGTTTACAAAGTTCTACCAAATATATTTAAAAAATATGATGGTGTTCAGGATTTGGAGTTAATTATATGTAATTCGCGGCTTTTAAATATTTAATAGATATGCACATCTACAGTATCATGCCCCAGAGGAAGCCCAACTGGCGAAACCCAGGGCCGGTTGGATGATCTGTTGGGCCGTATTTTATTGCTAATACAAGATTTTATTATTTTATGACATTAAAGTGCTGCTGAAGTACTTAGTGTGGAACTGTATTTTAAAAGGATCTCTATTGGACTGCATTGTGGATTGGTCTTTAAAACCTGTAAAAAGCTACACATCCCCGGGGGGCCATGGAAAAACAGGCAGCATCCAGTCAAAGCCTATGTGGTTTGAAAAACTATAGATACAAAGTGAAAAATGTACAAACAATATACGGTAAGCTTTCACGTTTGGTTATGGGTTGGGGTAATTCCTCTGTCAGTTGGACTGCTTATTCAGTCTGGTGAGCTGTAAAACTTTGTTTTTATTGAGATTATATAGCATCTGGACAATGCTGATTTTAATAGTGCCATGTTGAAATATGTGTGTGATTTTTACATATTTCCTATAACAAGTTGTAATTTTAAATGGCACCATTTTATATACCATATCATTTATTGGAAAATGGAAAAAATGCAATTTCCTCATAATTTTCTGAGTTTTGTTTTTACAGCATTCAATGTATGCTAAAATGGACAGTATGATTATTGTGATACCAAATTAGTTTTTGTTTTTTACTGAAATTTGTTTTGTAAAGATTTTTGAAACATACAGAAGAAATAGAAAATAACAAAGATTTATAGACATACAAACAATTATACCTAGATGACATAATGCCATGGTATAGAACAAGTGGGTTAAATCATTTGAATACAGTAGTGTCATAGAATACGGTAGAGTCATAGCATTAAGCATACAAAGACTAATTAAAGCTTATCATATGTGAATAAGGCAAGAAAGAGATTTTACACAATATTCAAGAATACACAGCAAACAAAGCAAGCGTTCTCTAGCAAGAGAAGTAAGCAAGAACACCCAAAACAGAGGGGAGACATAAAACTTGACAAAGACGGATGGTTTGAGGATAAGTAAGTCATCTTTTGAATCACGACTACATCACACAGATAGCTTCAACCAATAGGAGTCCTTCAAGGAAGCAGTTAGGTGCTCCAAAGTGGAGAACTTGGCAAGGTTTACTTTCAACGACATTAGAAAATGTAGAACAACATGGCAGATCTCCTTTCAGAAACTCTAGAGGTACATTAGGCAAAAACACCATAAGACATACTGGAATGTTATGCCTCAGGACATGTAAGATTGATTTACATACATCATCCGATAGAGTTTTTATCAGGGCACATTCCCATAAAATGTGTGACAATAATCACCAACAGACTGGGGTAAGGTACAAAAATATCAAAATCTTATACTGATTCTCTTTATAAGTTGACAAACAGAGGATGTAACAGTTCTGGACCATATAATGTGCTTAAGCTTTGGTGTAATGGCCCACCCCAAAGCCCGTTCCCAATTAGTCACATGCTTGTGCGAGTTTTTTTCTCTGGGAGCATTTGGCAGAGAATAAACATCAGAAATTGAGTCATTTAGTCAAAGTCTCTCTCCTACAAATCTTTCAAATGCAGTGTGCAAGGACACTTTATTAGAACCAAAACCATGCAACATAAAGTGGGAAACCAGAAAGCAGTGATAAAACTCAGAGTTTGGAAGACCCCTTTTGTTAACCCTTTCATGACCAAAGGTCATTGATGCCCCAGTGTCCAGGTCAAAATTTACAAATCTGACATGCATCACTTTAAGTGGTAATAGCTTTGGAACACTTTTACTTATCCACGCCATTCTGAGATTGTTTTCTCGTGACACATTGTACTTCATGACAGTCATAAATTTGAGTCAATATATATCACCTTTATTTATGAAAAAATCCCAAATTTACCCAAAAATTTAAAAATTAGCAATTTTCTAAATTTCAATTTCTCTGCTTCTAAAACAGAAAGTGATACCTCATAAAATATTTATTACATAACATTCCCCACATGTCTACTTTATGTTGGCATCATTTTGAAAATGTTATTTTATTTTTTTAGGACGTTACAAGGCTTAGAAGTTTAGAAGCAATTCTTAAAATTTTTAAGAACATTTTCAAAACCCACTTTTTAGGGACTAGTTCAGGTCTGAAGTCACTTTGTGGGGATTACATAGTGGAAACGCCCCATAAATGACCCCATTGTAGAAACTACACCCCTCAAGTTACTTAAAACCAATTTTACAAACGTTATTAACCCTTTAGGTGTTCCACAAGAATTTAAGGAAAATGGAGATGAAATTTCACTTTTTTAGCAGATTTTCTATTTTATTACATTTTTTTCTTTAACACATTAATGGTTAACAGCCAAACAAAACTCAATATTTATTACTCTGATTCTGTGGTTTACAGAAACACCCCACATGTGGTCGTAAACTGATGTAAGGGCGCACGGCAGGGCGCAGAAGGAAAGGAACACTGTATGGTTTTTGGAAGGCAGATTTTGCTGGATTGGTTTTCTGAACGCCATATGTTTTTTATTTTTCTACCGATCGTCTTGTGCAGGGGCTCATTTTTTGCAGAAAGAGTTGAGGTTTTTATTGGTACCAATTTTGGGTACATAGGATTTTTTGACCATTCATTATTACACTTTATGGGACAAGGTGGCCAAAAAATTGGCTGTTTTGGAACATTTTTTTTTTTTTTTTTTTTACAGCGTTCATCTGGGGGGTTAGGTCATGTGACAGTTTTATAGAGCAGATCGTTACGGACATGGCAATACCCAATATGTATACTTTTTCTTATTTATTTAAGTTTTACACAATAATAGCATTTCTGAAACCAAAAAAATGATGTTTTAGTGTCTCCATAGTCTGAGAGCCATAGCTTTTTTATTTTTTGGGCGATTGTCTGTCTTAAATATGGGCTCATTTTTTGCGGGATGAGGTAACGGTTTGATTGGTACTATTTTGGGGTATGTACGCCTTTTTTGATTGCTTGGTGTTGCACTTTTTATGATGTAAGGTGACAAAAATGGCTTATTTTTTTACACCGTTTTTATTTTTTTATGGTGTTTATTGACTGGGTTGATGATGTGATATATTTATAGAGATGGTCGTTACGGACGCGGTGACACCTAATATGTGTGTTTTTTGTTTGTTTGTTTTTATAGGAAAAAGAAATTAATTTTTTACATATTTATTTATTTTTACTTTTATTATTTTCACTTTTTTTTTTTATCAGTTCCCTCTTGGATCTTGAAGATCCAGTGGGGCTGATGGTTGTACTATACTTTGCAATGCGCTTGCATTGCAAAGTATAATACAATCAGATGCCTGTAGGTGGCAGCACCGGACGCCTATGCCATGGAAACCGGACGCCTTTGCAAAGCGTCCGGTTGCCATGGCAACCATTGGGTGCTGCGATCGCAGCAGCCCTGATGGTTGAGAAAGGGAGCCCCCTCCCTCTATTAACCCCATGGATGCCGCTACTGCGGCATCTATGGGGTTACAGCAGTGTCAGCATAAAGCTGACACACGCTGCTGATGGCGGCGGCTCAGGAATGGAGCCGCCTCCATCACACACAGAAGGGGGACCGCATCGGGGGCAGGGGACCGCATCGTGGGCAGGATAAGAAGAAGGACAAGAAGGGGGCACAGTTCGGGGCAGGAGGGGGCGGACCGCATCGGGGGCAGGATAAGGACAAGAACAAGAAGGGGGCTCAAATCGGGGGCTTCAAGAAGGGGGCACAGATCGGGGGCTTCAGGACACATTACCGATTTCAGGCTCTGATCTGCAGAGCGCAGATCAGAGCCTGAAACCAGCATTTTAACACTGCCGCGATCCGATTGGTTAGTCTGCACAGACTAACCAATCTGATCGATTGCCGGCAAGGGGCCACTCTGATTGGTCCCTTGCCGGCATTACTGCACTGTATGCTGTCCGTGACAGCATACAGGGCAGGGGCAGAATTGGATTAAAGAGCTGCCAGAACGTATACAGGGAGTGCAGAATTATTAGGCAAGTTGTATTTTTGAGGATTAATTTTATTATTGAACAACAACCATGTTCTCATTGAACCCAAAAAACTCATTAATATCAAAGCTGAATATTTTTGGAAGTAGTTTTTAGTTTGTTTTTAGTTTTAGCTATTTTAGGGGGATATCTGTGTGTGCAGGTGACTATTACTGTACATAATTATTAGGCAACTTAACAAAAAACAAATATATACCCATTTCAATTATTTATTTTTACCAGTGAAACCAATATAACATCTCAACATTCACAAATATACATTTCTGACATTCAAAAACAAAACAAAAACAAATCAGTGACCAATATAGCCACCTTTCTTTGCAAGGACACTCAAAAGCCTGCCATTCATGGATTCTGTCTGTGTTTTGATCTGTTCACCATCAACATTGCGTGCAGCAGCAACCACAGCCTCCCAGACACTGTTCAGAGAGGTGTACTGTTTTCCCTCTTTGTAAATCTCACATTTGATGATGGACCACAGGTTCTCAATGGGGTTCAGATCAGGTGAACAAGGAGGCCATGTCATTAGATTTTCTTCTTTTATACCCTTTCTTGCCAGCCACGTTGTGGAGTACTTGGACGCGTGTGATGGAGCATTGTCCTGCATGAAAATCATGTTTTTCTTACCTTGCAGACTTCTTCCTGTACCACTGCTTGAAGAAGGTGTCTTCCAGAAACTGGCAGTAGGACTGGGAGTTGAGCTTGACTCCATCCTCAACCCAAAAAGGCCCCACAAGCTCATCTTTGATGATACCAGCCCAAACCAGTACTCCACCTCCACCTTGCTGGCATCGGACTGGAGCTCTCTGCCCTTTACCAATCCAGCCATCTGGCCCATCAAGACTCACTCTCATTTCATCAGTCCATAAAACCTTAGAAAAATCAGTCTTGAGATATTTCTTGGCCCAGTCTTGACGTTTCAGCTTGTGTGTCTTGTTCAGTGGTGGTCGTCTTTCAGCCTTTCTTACCTTGGCCATGTCTCTGAGTATTGCACACCTTGTGCTTTTGGGCACTCCAGTGATGTTTCAGCTCTGAAATATGGCCAAACTGGTGGCAAGTGGCATCTTGACAGCTGCACGCTTGACTTTTCTCAGTTCATGGGCAGTTATTTTGCGCCTTGGTTTTTCCACACGCTTCTTGCGACCCTGTTGACTATTTTGAATGAAACGCTTGATTGTTCAATGATCACGCTTCAGAAGCTTTTCAATTTTAAGAGTGCTGCATCCCTCTGCAAGATATCTCACTATTTTTGACTTTTCTGAGCCTGTCAAGTCCTTCTTTTGACCCATTTTGCCAAAGGAAAGGAAGTTGCCTAATAATTATGCACACCTGATATAGGGTGTTGATGTCATTAGACCACACCCCTTCTCATTACAGAGATGCACATCACCTAATATGCTTAATTGGTAGTAGGCTTTCGAGCCTATACAGCTTGGAGTAAGACAACATGCATAAAGAGGATGATGTGGTCAAAATACTCATTTGCCTAATAATTCTGCACGTAGTGTATATACGTGGTAGCTGCACAGGGTATGTGCCGCTATCACGTATATATACAGATTGCAGTCGTGAAGGGGTTAAGATTAGTGTTTAACCGAATGTCCTTGTGCTTCGTAGTAACAATATAATTTTCCCTGAAGTGGTGGTAAAAAAAAAAAAAAAATTATACTCACCTCATCCATTTGAGCTTGAAGAGCCGGCCACCACCATCACCATCCAGCGCGATCTTCAATCAAGATGGCAGCATCCTTTAATATTAATGTATTAATTATGAGCACAATGACGGGGAGTGGCACAATCGCTGTTCATCGTGAATATTACATTGCACTACTACTCACAAAGAAATGCTTTTCGTGACATAGCAATTCGTCACAAAGCAAATTTTTTTGTAAAATCTGTCGAAGCAGCCAAATGTAACTTTCCAATACTTTGCACATTTCTACTTAAGATCAGTAAGCAAGAATAATTTAATTGTATGAGCATCAACAGCCTCTTTCAAATGAAAAATACTGGCCGTAGTCCATACCCTCATCATGTGAGATTGGAGGCTATTCAGTATGGATGGTGTATGTAGAATGGAGCTGATAGGTGAGTGTTTGGAAACTAGGGAAAAACACGAATAATAGGGAAGCTAGATATCCCACATGAACTTAATAGGATCCAACAGAGAATGCAAGGGAAGAAAAGTGAGGTCAGTCCATAGGAACAAATAGGGTGTGATGGTGCCACGCACAATTTTTCTATTTCAGTACACCTATTAAAAGCAAAAGCTAACTAAATAACCCTATATTTGATAATCTTTAAGGGTACTGTAGTCAACTCATTCCAGTTATGACTTTAAAGTTGCCCTCCTCTGAACCCTCTCCAGCTCTGCTATGTCTGCCTTGTTCACAGGAGCCCAGAACTGTACACAGTACTCCATGTTTGGTCTGACTAGTGATTTGTAAAGTGGTAGGACTATGTTCTCATCATGGGCATCTATGCTCCTTTTGATGCAACCCATTATTTTATTGGCCTTGGCAGTAGCTGCCTGACACTGGTTTCTACAGTTAAGATTACTGTCAACTAAAATTCCTAAGCCCTTTTCTTTATGAGTGTTACCCAGTGTTTTACCATTTAGTATGAAAATTAGCTCTTAATAAGCTCTGTATATAATGCTACCAGATGTAAGGTAGCTTTCCTGTCAATGTTTGACCTTTTAAAAAGCCTTGAGACATGACTTGGATAATAATTAAGCCAGCATCTCATGTCACCTCTTAAGGTCTTTTAAAAGGTCAGATACTGACTTATAAAATAGCTACCTTACATCTAGTAGCATTAGAGGCAGAGCTTATTAAGAGATAATTTGCGAACCCTCTTCCCAGAATTTCAATAAACCATTGTCTGGCCTATAAGTCTGCTAACACAACCTAGGTGCTCTCCATAAGGAGATATATTATTCCCAAAATAACATTTAGTATGTTTTGGTGACTTGTATTTTCCTTTGCCATTTGCATAACCTTTGTCAGTGTTAAACCTCATCTGCCACTTCTCTGCCCAAGCCTCCAGTCTATCCAGATCACTCTGTAGCAGTATACTGTCCTCTTCAGTGTTAATTACTTTACACAGTTTAGTGTCATCTGCAAAAATGTATATTTTACTGTACAAGCCTTCTACAAGATCATTAATAAATATATTGAAGAGAATAGGGCCCAATACTGACCCCTGAGGTACCCCACTAGTGACAGTGACCCAATCTGAGTGTGTGCCGTTAATAACCACCCTCTGTTTTCTATCACTGAGCCAGTTACTTACCCACATACAGACATTTTCTCCCAGTCCAAGCATTCTCATATACTAACTATTTTTTTGTGGTACAGTGTCAAATGCTTTGGAGAAGTCAAGATATGTGACATCCATTGACTCAACCAGATCCAGTCTAGAACTTACCTATATAAATCGATTAGATTAGTTTGAATATGAACGATCCCTCATGAAGCCATGCTGATACGGTGTTATACACTTATAATTTTTGACAGAAAACGTAGAAAACCTTCAAACAGTTTAACTACAACAGTTGGTAAACATACCGTCCTATAGTTTCCGGTCTCTATGTTTGACCCCTTTTTGAATAATGGCACCACATTTGCCAAGCGCCAATTCTGTGGAACAGACCTTGTCATTATTGAGTCCTACAATAGTAGTGATTATTATATAACAGGGCACAGTGGAGGTCATTACTGTATAACAAGTATAAATAAATAGTATAAAAAAGAGAGCAAGGTGGAGACAAGACACAGTGGGAGACTTTACTAGAATGGGGCACAGTGGGGTAGATTATTCTTATAATGGGGCACTGTGCGGGACATTAATATTAATAGGGCACAGTGGGTGACATTGCTAGTCTAACAGGACACAATGGGGACATTGCTATTATAATGGGGTACAGTGGGAGACATTACTAGTCTAACAGGGCACTGTGGGGAACATTGATATTATATTAATATTATCTTATAAGAGGTATACCAGTGGAATGACACAAAACAGTTAGAGGGAAAGATTCTCCAGAATTATTATTTCAGGGGAATACATGTATTTACAAAAACAGACAAGCCAGGAGTAGTGTCTAGGGTTCGTACCGAACTTAAGGATTTTTGGACCCCGGACCCGAACTTTTCTGTAAAAGTTCGGGTTCGGTGTTCGGCGAGTTAATGGCATGGCTGTGATTGACCGGTGCAGCATGTGACCCAGCCTCTATATAAGCTGGATTCACGTAGCGCTGCACGTCACGCTGCTCTGATTAGTGTAGGGATAGGATGCTGCTGCTGTGAGGGAGAGAATAGGACAGAATCTTTAATCTGTAGTGCTTGTTAACTCAGCGATCTACCTAGACTTTGTTTTGTGGGTGCAGTGCACAATCTTTTTACCCTGCCTTAACCCAGTGACCCAGAAAAATAACTTTAATCCATCCGTTAGTTAGGTGGGTGGCGGCAACCATTTTATGCAAGTTCTGTGCACCAGCACAGCATATGTGCATTTGTGACAGTCAAATAGAAGCTTGAAATACTGCAATTATATTTCGGGTTTAAAAAAAATTATCAATTTTTTGCAAGACCCTACATCTGTGGCCTTTGCAGCATTTGTCTGTGTGCAATTCAAGCTTGAAATACTGCAATAATTTTCTGGGTTTTAAAAAACACACTTTTGGGCAAAATACAAAATTTTACAGCCCTTGCTGCATCTGTCAGTGTGAAATACAAGCGTTATATACTGCTGTCATATTCTGTTATTTAAAAAACACCCATTTAGGGCAAAATCCTAATTTTGCAGTGTTTGCTGCATCTGTCATTGTTAAATACAAGCTTGAAATACAGCAATCATTAACTGGGTTTAAAATAGCAGCCCTTTTTGGCAATACCCTCCATCTGGGGCCTATGCAGCATTAGTCAGTGTACAATTTAACTTGAAATACAGCAATCATTTTCTGGGTTTTAAAAAATACCCTTTTTGGGCAAAATACTAAATTTTACAGCACTTGCTGCATCTGTCAGTGTGAAATACAAGCGTGAGATACTGGTGTTCTATTCTGTTATTAAAAAAGCAACTATTTTGGGCCAAATACTAAATTTGCGGCCTTGGCTACATCTGTCAGTGTGAAATACACGCGTTAGATACTGTTGTTCTATTCTGTTATTTAAAAAGCACCCATTTTGAACCAAATACTAAATTTGCAGCATTTGTCAGTGTGAAATACACGCGTTAGATACTGGTGTTCTATTCTGTTGTTAAAAAAACACCCATTTTGGGCAAGATCCCAAATTTGCAGAGAATGAGGAGAGCGTTGAATAAGGGACGTGGCTTCGGTCATGGTGCTGCTGGTGGAGCTCCTGTTGCAGGGAGAGGACGTGGTCGATCTGTGCCAGCTACAACCACAAGTGAAACACCTTCCTCAGGTGCGAGTAGGCGACAGAACCTTAATTGTTATTTGGTCGGTCCTAATGCGGCTCTACGAATGGTGAGGCCAGAAGAAGTACAGGCGATAGTAGATTGGGTTGCTGACAGTGCCTCCAGTTCCTTCACATTGTCTCCCACCCAGTCTCCTGCTGAAAGATTAGAGTTAGCACCTGCAGCCGATGTCCATCAGTCTTTCACCTCAACCCCTTGCAAATCAGCCAAGCAGTCTGAGCCCCAAGTCCTGCAGCAGTCTCTTCTGCTTTTTAATGACTCTGTTAGCAGGGTTTCCCAGGGACACCCACCTAGCCCTGCCCCTGAAGTGGAAGAAAGTGAGTGCACCGATGCCCAACTACTTATGTTTCATGATGAGTACATGGGAGGACCACCGCAGCATGTCTCGGATGATGATGAAACACGTGCCAACTGCTGTGGCTTTCTGTAGTGTGCAAACCGACAAGGAGGGCAGGGGTGAAGACTGGGTGGAAGATGATGTGGAGGACGATGAGGTCCTCGACCTCACATGGAATGAAGGTCATGCGAGTGACCTGTGTAGTTCGGAGGAAGAGGCGGTGGTCGCACAGAGCCACCAGCACAGCAGAAGAGGGAGCAGCTAAGCATGCTACTGCTCAACTCAGCAAGGGACAGAGCACACCAAAGCCAGCTACAAAGAGTTTCCTGGCATGGGAGTTCTTTAGACAATGAACTGACGACAAGACACGAGTGGTTTGCACGCTGTGCAATCAGAGCCTGAAGCGGCATAAACGGTCTCAATCTGAGCACAACCTACATGACCAGGCATCTAAGTGCAAAGCACGAGCTGCAGTGGAGTATACACCTCAAAAACAAAGAAAGGTCTCTGGCTCCTTCTGCTTCCTCTTCTGCTGCAGTCTCGGCCTCTTCATCCACCTCTGGAGTGACAGTGGCACCTGCCACCCCGCAAACAGAGGATCTGCCAGCAACACTACCACCTGGGTCACCAAGCATCTCCACAATGTCCCATGTAAACGTTCAGCTCTTCATCTCCTGAACACTGGAACGGAAGAGGAAGTATCGCCCCTACCGACCTACATCCCTGGCTCTGAATGCCAGCATTTAAAAATTACTGGCCTTTGAAATGCTGTCATTTTGTCTGGTGGAGACGGAGAGTTTTAATAGCCTTATGGCAGTGGCTGTTCCACAGTACATCGTGCCCAGCCGCCACTACTTTTCCAGGCGAGCCATCCCTTCCCTGCACAACCAAGTGGGAGACAAAATAAGGTGTGCACTGCGCAATGCCATCTGTGGCAAGGTCCACCTAACTACGGATACGTGGACCAGTAAGCACGGTCAGGGACATTATATCTCCCTAACAGCACACTGGGTAGATGCAGTGGTGGCTGGGCCTGAGGCGGATAGCAGTTTGACGCATGTCCTTCCACCACCGGGGATTGCAGGGCGCTTTGTTTTGCATCCTGTTGCTTCCTCCTCCTACTCCACTTCCTCATCCTCTACTGCCTCCTCAGCCGGTCAGCGCAACACCTTCAGCACCAACTTCAGCACAGCCATGGTTAAACGACAGCAGGTTGTTTTAAAACTTATCTGTTTGGGGGACAAACTCCACACCGCGCAGGAGCTGTGGAGGGGCATGGAACAACAGACCGATGAGTGGTTGGTGCCAGTGAGCCTCAAGCCTGGCCTGGTGGTGTGCGATAATCTCGTAGCAGCTCTGGGACTAGCCGGTTTGATGCACATCCCTTGCCTGGCGCATGTGCTGTATTTAGTGGTGCAGAGGTTCCTTAAAAATTACACTGATATGTCAGAGCTGCTGCAGAAAGTGCAGGCAGTCTGTGCGCGCTTTTACCCTTCTCACCCTGCTGCTGCTTGCCTGTCAGCGCTGCAGCGTAACATTGGCCTTCCCACGCACCGCCTCATATGCAACGTCCTCACAAGGTGTAACTCCACCTTGCACATGCTGGCCAGACTGTGCGAGCAGCAGCAGACAATAATGGAGTTTCAGCTGCAGCACGCACGGGTGAGTCGCTCGGCGGAACAGCACCACTTCATCACCAATGACTGGGCCTCCGTGCGAGACCTGTGTTCCTTGTTGCGCTGTTTCGAGTACTCCACCAATATGGCCAGTGCCGATGACAGCCGTTCTCAACGTTACTATCCCACTTCTATGCCTCCTTGAAAAAATGCTTCTGGCGATGATGGAAGAGGATGTGGCACAGGAGGAGGAGGAGGAGGAGGAAGAGGGATCATTTCCTAGGGTTTCCGGCCAGTCATTCACAAGTGGCTCCCAGGGTGAGTTCCTGTACCCACAAACGCCAGGTACACAATTGTCCAGCCAGGGCACAGTTCTAGAGGATGATGAGGTGGAGGATGAGGAGGAGATAGAGGAGGAGGAACCGTGTTTACAACAAGGTGGCACCCAAACCAGCTCATGGCCATTACTGGTGCGTGGCTGGGGGAATACAGAGGACACAGATGATATACCTCCCACAGAGGTAACATTCTAACTTGTGCTGATTACTGGGTGGCCATGCTGCTGGATCCCTGTTAGAAGGACAACGTACCATCCTTAATTCCGTCAATGGAGCATGATAGTAAGATGCGCGAGTACAAGTGCATGCTGGTAGACGCGCTGCTGGTGTCATTGCCACCTGATAGTGGGGCTACAGTGGAAGCACAAGGCAAAGGCAGAGGAGGAGGAAGAGGTCGCCAACGCAGCTGGGGCACCGCCAGCACCCCAGAAGGCAGGGCTAGCATGGCCGAAATGTGGAAAAGCTTTGTCAGCACGCCACAACAACCAGCACCACCAGCTGATATGGAACGTCTTAGCAGGAGGCAGCATTTCACCAACATGGTGGAGCAGTATGTGTGCACACGCCTACACGTACTGAATGACGTGTCTGCCCCCTTCAACTTCTGGGTCTCCAAATTGGGCACATGGCTTGAGCTTGCCCTTTACGCCTTGGAGGTGCCGGCCTGCCCTGCAGCCAGTGTATTATCTGAATGTATGTTTGGCATGGTAGGGGCACAAAAAATATTAGGTCAGCACTACTCACTGTTGTCTCAGTGTTCCGGTTCGTGGTGGTGCCCGCAGCATTGGATCCCGGTCTGGGGGTTCCCGTAATTTATAGCAGCAAATAAGGAAGCCGCGGCACTCAGATGGATCAATTTCAATTTCTTTTATTTCACCTCTTTTGGCAACGTTTCGACCAAACGGTCTTTATCAAGCACAGTACAACAGTGGTATAATGAACATTTAAATACCTCCCCTTGGCCTCACATTGGCCACAACTTAGACATACCCTTTTAACCCTCTATGTACATTCTATAACATTTCAAACATATAGTCCAAATCCTCATGAATTCATTTACTTAGATCTTTGTCTACCATGCCTCCATGCTGCTAGAGCCTCCCCTGGACTTGCATCGCTCCGGTGTATTAGCACACTGTGTATTTCATCACCTGGCGTCCCTCAGTTCAAACTGTGCCTGCGCAAGTATCGTCACTTCCGCCCTTCTGATTCCACTTCCGCCAGTCCTTCTGTCATGCGTCGGACTTCCCGATCACATGACTGGGTATCTATGGTGACGTATTGTCACCTGATCACAGGTTACTATGCTACCGGACGCCAGGCACTGACGCTATACATACAACTTCTGGAGAGAATCTTTCTGAAACATAATGCGGACGATCCTGAGCACACCAGAGTATAGCCATTCATTATAGTATTTTAAATTTCATATTTTACCATACTGTGCACGGCGCACTGTAACCCGGGAGTTACTGATGTCATTCAGGGTCCATTTTTATTTTACCATATTTCCATTTCAGAGTGAACTACATGGTGTAAAATTAAATCGCTGTTTGGCTTATCCACCATTCAACCCACAGCTGGTGTATAGACCATAAGCACCAGGAGGATCAACCACCAGCCCCCATGGCCATCCAGCCCTGTAATCGCATTCATTCTTACGGGATCTGGGGAATGGGGGGCTATACTCCAATAATTGGATAAGCCCTCTCCCTTACCCCTTCTCCTTTCTTTTATGGATAAATCTGCCATTTCATTATCCAGCTCAATCACCATATCACTCCATTTTCATTACTGCTTATCCCTAAAATGACAGCAGCAAATTCCCCTGTTCACAGGACCACGGATATTAAATCCAGTTTCTCTAGTATACATCTGGAGATTAAATCCAGTTTCTCTGGTATACATCTGGATAACATCACATTACCTTCCAGAGGCTCCCCTGATGGGCTTATTCACTCCACTAATACACTTTTATAGATTCCAGGTACAGTTCTCATACAGCATGTGCACGGCTGCATCTAAGGGTCAAGATAAAAATAGAAAAATATACATAAAAATTGAGGATATATAAAAGGGAAATGATAAGGTACCTAAACAAGGGGGTCAAATTATATAAAAAAGGAAAACACACACATGGCTATTGGCCAGGTGTGTAAATTACACATCCTGATCTAGGGTTCAGAAGAGTGAGCCAACCTTAAATTCCCTATTCAGGCCTTTTGGCTCCATGGTCTCTAATTCATAGATCCACCGCAGCTCTTTCTTTTTCAACAGCTTCTCCCTATCACCACCCCTCCTCAACAATGGGACACTATCTATGATCCTATATCTTAGTTGGGAAACATTATGCCTATATTTCCAAAAATGCTCTGGTACCAGTAACTCTACCTCATCCTCACAATCCAGATTTTGCTGACTTTCTTTTTTAGCTAATAGCTTGCGTATTGTGTACCTATGTTGGTTTATTCTTTTTTGCATGGCTGTGTCGTCTCACCAATATAGAGAAGCCCACACGGGCACTGCAAACTATAAATAACAAACTCTATATTGCACGTGTAATGTCCCCTGATGTCATATTTTTTCCCAGTTCTTGGGTGCAAGAAGGAGCCGCAATTGCAGCAGCCCAAGCAAGGGTAACATCCTCTTCTTCCACCCTCTTTCTTCTTGAATTTTACATCAGCCGACATCAGGCTGTCCCTAAGATTTTTTTGTCTCTTATATGACATTAACGGGGGAGATTGGAATTCTATTACCTTTGGAAAGGACTGTCCCAATATATGCCAGTTCTGTCTTAGTATATCGGAGATCTTATTACTCATTTTTGTGTATGTAGATACAAATGGGATTCGACTAGCTTTTTGCTCCTTACTTTTCTCTGTTATATTTAATAACTGCTGTCGATCTTGATTTCTCGCTTTTTCAAGATGTCAATCTATCAACTTTTGGGATACTTCCTGTCCCTAAACCTTTGTCCCATTTTTTGTAGCCTATCCTCTACCATACTCTCATCCGATACTATCCTTCTTGCCCGTAAAAACTGGATTAACTGGCAGGGATTCCACTGTCCTCCTTGGGTGTGCACTGTCAAAACAAAGCATGCTATTCCTATCTGTTGGTTTAATGAATAGGTCGGTTTCAAGTTTACCTTCCCTAACATAAACCATTGTGTCTAAGAATTGTAAAGATTCTGCTGAGTACACTATGGTAAACTTTAACTGATCATGCAACTGATTCACAAAGTTATAAAAACCATGTAAATCTACCTCTGTATCATCCCAGATGAGGAAAATGTCATCTATATACCTCATCCACCCCCCTAAATGGGCTATTATGCGTAAGATTAGGTTAATAGCAGATAACGCTTTTGCAAATGATCTTATTGATGCGAATCTACATACCTATCTCGTTCCACAGAACCCAGTGACTCCTCTCTTGTATACCCTCCCAAAAATACATAAAGGGCTTAAGGACCCACCAGGACGTCCTATAGTGTCTGGCATAGGATCTGTGTTCTCAAATGCCGCAACATAGAGGATAGGCTACAAAAAATGGGACAAAGGTTTAGGGACAGGAAGTATCCCAAAAAGTTGATAGATCGACATCTTGAAAAAGCGAGAAATCAAGATCGACAGCAGTTATTAAATATAACAGAGAAAAGTAAGGAGCAAAAAGCTAGTCGAATCCCATTTGTATCTACATACACAAAAATGAGTAATAAGATCTCCGATATACTAAGACAGAATTGGCATATATTGGGACAGTCCTTTCCGAAGGTAATAGAATTCCAATCTCCCCCGTTAATGTCATATAAGAGACCAAAAAAATCTTAGGGACAGCCTGACGTCGGCTGATGTAAAAATCAAGAAGAAAGAGAATGGAAGAAGAGGATGTTACCCTTGCTTGGCTGCTGCAATTGTGGCAGCCTAATCAAGGGCAACTCCTTCTTCCACCCAAGAACTGGGAAAAAATATGACATCAGGGGACATTACACGTGCAATACAGAGTTTGTTATTTATAGTTTGCAGTGCCCGTGTGGGCTTCTCTGTATTGGTGAGACGACACAGCCATGCAAAAGAAGAATAAACCAACATAGGTACACAATACGCAAGCTATTAGCTAAAAAAGAAAGTCAGCAAAATCTGGATTGTGAGCATGAGGTAGATTTACCGGTACCAGAGCATTTTTGGAAATATAGGCATAATGTTGCCCAACTAAGATATAGGATCATAGATAGTGTCCCCATGTTGAGGAGGGGTGGTGATAGGGAGAAGCTGTTGAAAAAGAAAGAGCTGCGGTGGATCTATGAATTAGAGACCATGGAGCCAAAAGGCCTGAATAGGGAATTTAAGGTTGGCTCACTCTTCTGAACCCTAGATCAGGATGTGTAATTTACACACCTGGCCAATAGCCATGTGTGTGTTTTCCTTTTTTATATAATTTGACCCCCTTGTTTAGGTACCTTATCATTTCACTTTTATGTATCCTCATTTTTTATGTATATTTTTCTATTTTTATCTTGACCCTTAGATGCTGCCGTGCACATGCTGTGTGAGAACCGTACCTGGAATCTATAAAAGTGTATTAGTGGAGTGAATAAGCCCATCAGGGGAGCCTCTGGAAGGTAATGTGATGTTATCCAGATGTATACCAAAGAAACTGGATTTAATATCCAGATGTATACCAGAGAAACTGGATTTAATATCCGGGGACTGTGAACAGGGGAATTTGCTGCTGTCATTTTAGGAATAAACAGTAATGAAAATGGAGTGATATGGTGATTGAGCTGGATAATGAAATGGCAGATTTATCCATAAAAGAAAGGAGAAGGGGTAAGGGAGAGGGCTTATCCAATTATTGGAGTATAGCCCCCCATTCCCCAGATCCCGTAAGAATGAATGCGATTACAGGGCTGGATGGCCATGGGGGCTGGTAGTTGATCCTCCTGGTGCTTATGGTCTATACACCAGCTGTGGGTTGAATGGTGGATAAGCCAAACAGCGATTTAATTTTACACCATGTAGTTCACTCTGAAATGGAAATATGGTAAAATAAAAATGGACCCTGAATGACATCAGTAACTCCCGGGTTACAGTGCGCCGTGCACAGTATGGTAAAATATGAAATTTAAAATGCTATAATGAATTGCTATACTCTGTTGTGCTCAGGATCGTCCGCATTATGTTTCAGAAAGATTCTCTCCAGAAGTTGTATGTATAGCGTCAGTGCCTGGCGTCCGGTAGCATAGTAACCTGTGATCAGGTGACAATACGTCACCATAGATACCCAGTCATGTGATCGGGAAGTCCGACGCATGACAGAAGGACTGGCGGAAGTGGAATCAGAAGGGCGGAAGTGACGATACTTGCGCAGGCACAGTTTGAACTGAGGGATGCCAGGTGATGAAATACACAGTGTGATGATGTCATACGCTCCAATTCACAAAATAGAATAAATCATCACTCAAAATAGAATTTAAGCAAATATCTTTATTTATTTAGTGGGGTAATTAAAGGCCGCAATGCTTATTACTTAACCAATTAATTATAATCTGGTTAATCCAATTTATTCTCAAATATAAATAAGTAAATATTTAAACCAATAAACCATATAACACTCAGTCCACTCAGAGAGTGACTTAACCCCCGTCAATAAGCAAAGCGACAAAATAAATAGGGAAGGGAGGGAGGGAACTTGAAAAATACTTACGTGAATGAGCCAAAATCGTTATTTTCTGTTCTTTTATAGGTTCTCAAACTGGCAGTTAAAGTGATCTCCAATCAAATTTGAAGATATCAGCGCAAGCACCCACAGCATCTGGGTTAACCCATTCTTCACATAGGTAAGTAAATAATATAATCAACATATTAACTGTAATGTTAGGTGCCATGTCATCATGGCTCACCACACTGAATTTATCAGTATGGTTCGCTCCATGATGTCATACGCTCCAATTCACAAAATAGAATAAATCATCACTCAAAATAGAATTTAAGCAAATATCTTTATTTATTTAGTGGGGTAATTAAAGGCCGCAATGCTTATTACTTAACCAATTAATTATAATCTGGTTAATCCAATTTATTCTCAAATATAAATAAGTAAATATTTAAACCAATAAACCATATAACACTCAGTCCACTCAGAGAGTGACTTAACCCCACAACGCCACATAAAAACAAGTGGCCCAATAAACATTGCAAGCCTTTAATAAAAACCATTATCAATTATGTTCTGCAAATCTGAAATGAATATATCACATCCAATATCAGAAAGCTGATCATCCTTTTCTTGGTAAAGTCCTCTAACGAATCCTTCTAATTTAACATGTCTGTAATTGCCATGACCAATTTCCTTCAAATAAATCTCCATTTTTTTTATTAATTCTTTTCCTAATTGTTTCCAGAAAGGATAACTCAGAATTGAACCAAGAAAATTTTGGGATGATGTCAGAAAATACGAGTACAACACCATCAAGTAAGTAGCATATTTTACATAACAATTCTTTTAATTCATAAATTAACAAATGCGTTTTGATTTTTCCCAAATCAAACGAGCCAATATGTAAAATAAACAGGTCAGGTTTCGACATTTTTGAATATATAAGGCTGACATTCTTGAAGATATCAGAAATTTTAAGGTCAGCAAAGGAAAACCAGTTTATGGAAAATTCTGCTGAATAACCTAAATTAACAGTAGAATGTCTAAAAGCAGATCTTCTCTCAGCCAATTGAATCAGTTCATCACCAAAAATCCATACAACTTTTGAAGGTCCTATATCAATAATGGGGGATTTGAGATTTTATTGTCTGCAGCAATCTCGCTTAATCTTAGAGCAGCAAAGAAAGCTATAGAAAATGCTGCAGAAAATAAATTGGTTTCATATTCCGAAGAACAAACTAATACTAAATTACATATGACCTTTTGTAACAATTCAATAGATAAAGGGCTGGTCTTAACATTGTGGACTGACTTTCTTTTGATACCTTTAATCATTTGTTTAATGATAAAATTATTCAGAATAGAGCTTTCGCCTTTTAATTTAAAGAAAAAAGAAATGCCCGATAATTTTTTAGAAATAGAATCGGCTTGTAAACCGTTGTTGTAAAGATATATAATAAATTTGATAAAATTCCCTAAATTAAAATCAATGTAAGAAATTTTTTGAGATATGCAGAAAAGCTTCCAATCCAACCATGCGGCAGAATATGCTGCCCATGTATTCTTGGCTAATGAACCAAAAATAAGTTCATTAGTTAATCCTCTGATATCTCCCAAAGATGAGTTGGACAAGGAATTCCCATTCGGGAAGCTCGAGGTGTCATTAAGAAGAATTCCTTGAAGCGCTGTCGGGACAAATAATCAGCAATATAATTAGTTTTCCCAGAAATAAATCTAGCTTTTATCCAAATGTTAAATTTTAGACATTGAAAAACTATCTTACGCAATAATGAAGAAACTAACGGAGACTTTGAAGTTAAACAGTTTATGGAAAAAAACTACTCCCATATTGTCCGACCTTAGCAGAATTCTCTTATTCTGAAACACTGAGGACCAAATTGTTAGAGAAACTAGAACTGGAAATAATTCTAGAAAAACCAAATTTTTTGAGTACTTGTTATTAGTAATCCAATTTAAAGGCCAACGTTCGGCAGACCAAAAGTTGTCAAAATAAGCACCATATCCCATAGCACCAGACGCATCTGTATAAAGAGACAAGGTGTCTGAGCCAACAAACTCTTCCTGCCAAATGGTGTGACCGTTAAATTCACATAAAATTGCAACCAAACTGAAATGTCATCCTTTAGTTGTTTGGTGATGCGAATATGGGATCGAGGTGAGGACTTACCTGATGTGGCAGCATACAATCTTTTAGAAAAGACCCTTCCCATGGGAATCACACGAGAAATAAAATTAAGAGAACCTAAAAGAGACTGAAGTTGTTTAAGCGTAATTTTTTCTTTTCCGGATATGCGAGTTAATTGTTGAACAGTATTCTGGATTTTTTCCATTGGTATGCTAAATTCCATTGTTACTGTATTTATATCTATGCCCAAAAACTTGAGATTCGTAGTAGGATAGACAGTTTTATCTACAGCTAATGGAATGCAGAAATATTTAGCTATACCAATGAATCTATTCAGAAGATTCATACAATCATCCGAATCTACACGACCTATAAATAAAAAGTCATCGAGATAATGTAGTAAAAATCCACTACCTGAGTGAATATCCATAACCCAGTGTAGAAAAGTTGAAAACGCCTCAAAATAAAAGCAAGATAGGGTGAATCCCATGGGAAGGGCCATATCATAAAAGAATTTATCGAGAAAATAAAAACCCAAAGAATTATAACCGATGGGGTTTATAGGTAGTAGTCTGAAAGCAGATTTAATGTCAGCTTTGGCAAGAAGAGAATTGCGGCCTGCTTTTTGTAAAAAAGACAAAGCTTGATCAAATGAGGAGTATGTCACACTGGCTTTATTTTTTTCCATCTCATCGTTTAAGGAACTGAATTTAGGATAAGATAAATTGTGAATAAGACGAAAAGAATTTGGTTCTTTTTTAGGAACTAAAGCTAAAGGAGATATACGAAAATTCAAGAAGGGGGGAGAATCAAAGGGACCAGCAATCCTACCTGCCAAAATTTCAGATTCAATTTTTTCTTTAACAATGTCAATATTTTGTTTTACAGATAACGCATTTTCAACTAGAATGCAACCTGGACCCACAAATTCAGGTATGAAAAACCCATTGGTAAAACTGTCAATTAATAAATTAGCCATCTGAATGTTTGGGTAATGACCTAGCCACTGAATTGATATTGGCAAATTCAGCGGAGTCACCTTGTTTAAACGATTGAATTTCCTTGTTAGAAATTGGGAAGTGAATACCTTGTTTTTTAAAACATTTTGAGGCTGAATGAGAACCGGCACAGAAAGAACACTCGTGTCGGTATTTGCAATTATGTTGCCATCTGCAATGCGACTCGTTAAATGCGAAACAGATACCTTTTTTGACGTTAATGAAATTGGGTTGACGAAAAAGATTGTTTTTGTTAGGGAGCATTAAATTCAACCAAAGCCCGACATCTTTACTACCCCAATTTAGATTCGGATATACTGCAAGTTTCTGACGAAGGATTCGTCATACAGACACCAACCCATTCCGCCAAAATTTCTATATGCCTCCAAAATAGTATCTACATGGTAAAATAAACCAGTACAAAGACTAGGAAATTTTTCACCCAAAACTGCTGCGTATATATTAAATGCTTGCAGCCAGTTAAAAAAGGATTTCTGGTGTAATTTTCTATTTTCTTCAGAATCTGATTTTTTGTCTTTCAATAATTCACTTTTTAAATTCTCACTAGATGAAGGAAGAAGAGAAAAAATTTCAACATATTCTTTTCTCCAAATTTTTTCTTTCACGCTCAAGGGTAAATGAAACCCTAATGGAGAAATTTGACACGCCAGAACTTCTTTAACAGATGTCTCTTTTATACCTGAGTTAAATTCAAGCTCAGGAATTACTGCCATTTCAGGGTTAATATTGGACATTTTAGGTACATTAGTGAACGGTTGAATGGTTGAATTAGCAGCAGTCAGACTATTAAGGGTATTAACTTGACTGACATCTGCTAATCCAGACCAAACATTTTTTGGTGACTCATCCTTTTTAGATAGGTAAAGTAAAAATTCATCAAACAACTGAATCTTCAATTTAGAAGAATCAATGTCAAGTGAATTAATCTCTTGATTAATAGTGCCCTGCGGTTTGCAGTCACTTAAAAAGTTATAATTCAGCTCACCAGAAGCAGATGATGTAGGAGGATGATCAACTGTTGAAGCAGGTGATGGCTCCTGAGTGACAGTTGAATGCTGTTGAAAATGACGCCGTTGAATTTTCCTGCTGGCTCGGCTTGAAGATAAGTTGGTTTTCTTGGTCTTAGAAGGAGGCGCATATTGTGAAGGGGAATATGCCCTCTTGTCTCTCCGCTGACGTTTTTTAATCGGCGAGCGGGTCTCAGGTTTTTCGCGCATGCGCAAAAAATTATCGCAGGGAGGATCGATCAGTTCGGCGCTCGCGCCAGGTACTGCGCAGCAGACGGGATTAGAAGATAAAAGAAGCTCTTCTTGCTGGTCCGGTCCTTGCTGTAAGCACTTCCTCAGCCATTCTTCTCCCCCTTTGCTTTCTGCTCTGAAAATAAGTTGTTTCAACAGATCTTCCATGACACAGATGAACGCAGGTCTGTCTCTTGAAAAATACTTACGTGAATGAGCCAAAATCGTTATTTTCTGTTCTTTTATAGGTTCTCAAACTGGCAGTTAAAGTGATCTCCAATCAAATTTGAAGATATCAGCGCAAGCACCCACAGCATCTGGGTTAACCCATTCTTCACATAGGTAAGTAAATAATATAATCAACATATTAACTGTAATGTTAGGTGCCATGTCATCATGGCTCACCACACTGAATTTATCAGTATGGTTCGCTCCATAATACACCGGAGCGATGCAAGTCCAGGGGAGGCTCTAGCAGCATGGAGGCATGGTAGGCAAAGATCTAAGTAAATGAATTAATGAGGATTTGAACTATAGGTAAATAGAGGGTTAAAAGGGTATGTCTAAGTTGTGGCCAATGTGAGGCCAAGGGGAGGTATTTAAATGTTCATTATACCACTGTTGTACTGTGCTTGATAAAGACCGTTTGGTCGAAACGTTGTCACAAGAGGTGAAATAAAAGAAATTGAAATTGATCCATCTGAGTGCCGCGGCTTCCTTATTTGCTGCTATAGCTCACGTTCATTAAAATGAACCAGGCATGGATCCCACAGGACTTGTCCGTACCTTGTGCAGAATAGGGATGAGCGGGAGGTGGCATATTCGATTGAATCTTCTCTTATATTCGTCGAAATCGAATATTTGTCATTATTATATTTATCACGAATAATATGCGATTTAATTATTTGCTTATTGCGATTTTCTTTTAATTGTATAAGGCAACTTTTCCCTGAGATCGTGAAAACTCAGATCCGATGGTATATTCTAACCCACAGGCGTTCCCATGGTGACGCTTTTCGGGGAGGAGTATGCGAACGACCGTACAGATTGGGAAAGAAAAAAAAAGACGAATATTCTAAATAACGAATATTTGCTATATTGCTATATTGTTATAACTTCTATTCTAAAACACGAAGTTATAGCAATATAGCGAATATTCCTGAAATACACATATAGACTGCAATTTAGCTAATATAGTTCTATAGTATTTTTTTTAATAATGTAGATTTTTCCAAATCTGAACTTCAGAAGAGACAAAAAAAATTAGACTATAAAAAAAGATTATAGCACTAGATTAGCTAAATTGCGTATGTGTATTTTACAAATATTAGCTATATTGCTATAACTTAGTTTTTTAGAATATTCCTCATATTCTAAAACAAGAATATATAGCAATAGAGCGAATATTCGTAAAATACACATATAGAGTTTAATTTAGCTAATATAGTGCTATAATCTTTTTTTTTGTCTCTTCTGAAGTTCAGATTTGGAAAAAATGTACACTATAAAAAAAATACTATGCACTATATAAGCTAAATTGCAGTCTATATGTGTATTTCCCGAATATTCGCTATATTGCTATAACTTCGTGTTTTAGAATAGAAGTTCTAGCAATATAGCAAATATTCAGTATATTGTCTGAACGGCTGGAGGGGGTTATAACAGGTTATATTTCCCAATGTTTTGGGGTGTACCCTAATTTAAACAAACAAAAAATGTAAACATAAAACCAGTGTTGGCTACCTCCTCCTCCTCCACAGCTGCTTCTACCTACACCGCTACATCCACTGCCTCCTAAACCTCCTACTCCATATGGACCTGGTCCTCCAAGATCAAGATTATAATATTTTATTTTTACGTATTTTATGTTATTTGAAGTCATTTCCCTATCCACATTTGTTTGCAGAGCACTTGCCATGCTCTTAACCAGATTTTGCTGCCATTTGCAGCCCTCTAGCCCTTTCCATGACTTTTTTACAGCCATTTTAGTGCTCAAAAGTTCGGGTCCACATTTACTTCAATGGGGTTCGGGGTCAAGGTCGGGTCCCGATTTCGAACTTTTTTGTGTAGTTCGGCCGAACCCGTCGAACCTGAACATCCAGGTGTCCGCTCAACTCTAGTGGTGACAACTCCTTTTTAATACCCTCTTCTCAGGTAAATACATGTAGAACTGTGTTTGCTGCATTACTGTATTTATATTGCTATAGTTTTTTTTAATGTTGCAGTAAACCCGTTTTTCTGTGTGAAGATACATGACGTCTCTATGTTTCTCTATTACAGAGCCATAGGCACTAGGTGTGCCTCTAGGTGTATATCATATGCAATGCTTCTATGAAAAAATGGTTCCATATTGACATCTTAAGGGACCAAGCACTATTGTTTTAATTCAGAATTAAATTGGAGGCATACAGAGGTTTAGTAGGGACACAATGAGGGAGATTTATCTAGACTGGTGTTTCCATGTGCCAGTCTTGATCCCCCTGTGCTGGAGTAAGATACAACTAATTTATTAAGAAACAGATGCCTCTTAATAAATAAGGCTCATCTCTTGTACTTTGTGCACCAGAAACTCAAATCTATGTCAGCTAGGGGCTGGCGTAGAGTTGAGCTTTAACCTGTTTCGAAAACATGACATACCGGTATGGCATGGTGTCCTGGTACTTAAGGACACATGACGTACCGGTACGTCATGTGTAGTTCGGATCACCGCTGCGCGGCGGGCGGTGGTCGGAGCTGGGTGCCTGCTCAAATCATTGAGCAGGCACCCTGGGACAATGCAGACCTGCGGTTTGCTGCATTTCCGGGTTATTTGGGTCTCTGGGGACCCGATAACCCAGAACAGGATGGTGATCGGTGGTGTGATAATACACCACCAATCACCTCTCAGGATCGGCTCTGATTAGTTGCAGTGGTGGGCGGGCCATTCAAATTACTGCAGCGCTCCTCTCCTCCTCCTTTTGTGTCCGTGAGCCGAGGAGAGAGGAGCAAGCTGCACGATCTCCAGAGCCAGCTGCACGATCTTCAGAGCCAGCACCCCAGCACCCCCACATACGCCCAGCTTGCCTCCGAGTCCGAGAGTCCCAGTGAGGATGAGGATGACCCCACTTTCCTTTTGTCATCCGTGTCCTCCTCATCATCTAGCGATAGTGATGAGCCTGATGAGCCCCCATGCGGCGGAGACACCACCAGGCGAGCAAAGGGACCGCCATGCTAGGGACCCTGTTGCCCACACTAGTAGGAGCAGCTCTGGGGCTCTTACTAGTTTTTTTCTGGCCCACCAGTTAAGTCCACTGGAGCCCCCTACCGGTGAACTTACATGGTGTACCCCAGAGCATTTTGAGCCCGCGAGTCCTGATTTTGTAGGCCAACCAGGAATCCAGATTTCCACAGTGGGCTTCACTGAATACGACTACTTTAGTCTTTTTTTCAGTGACCACTTTGTAAATCTGAAGGTGGAGCAAACGAACCTGTATGCCAAACAGTTCATTGCTCAACACCCGGGCTCCTGTTTGGCTAGGGCCGGTGGCTGGAAACCGGTCAGTGCAGCCGAGATTAGGAAGTTTTGGGGCCTCGTGCTGCACATGGGCCTAGTCAAAAAAACTAGTGTCAGGCATTACTGGAGTGGGGACGTCCTCTACCAGACCCCACTTTACAGTATGGCGATGATGCGCTCCCGGTAAGAGGCCATCCGGAAATTCCTGCATTATGCAGATAATGCAGCATGTCCCTCCCAAGGTGATCCTGCCTATGACCGCCTGTACAAAATCAGGCCGGTCATCGATCACTTTGGGGCCAAATTTGTGCAGGCCTATGTGCCTGGAAGGAAGGTCGCGATTGATGAGTCTCTCATTGCTTTCAAGGGGAGACTCCTTTTCCGCCAGTATGTTCCCTCTAAGCGGGCGAGGTATGGTGTGAAAATGTACAAACTTTGTGAGAGTACCTCAGGGTACACTTACAAGTTTCGTGTGTACGAGGGGTGAGATGCCCATATTCAACCCCCAGAATGTCCCCCCACTCTGGGTGTTAGCGGGAAAATTGTGTGGGACCTTATGCACCCACTGCTAGATGAGGGTTACCACCTATACGTGGATAACTTTTATACTAGTATCCCCTTGTTCCAGTCCCTCACTGTCAGATCCACGTCCGCTTGTGGGACTGTGCGGAAAAATCAATGCGGCCTCCTTTCCCACCGCCACCAGGTAGCTATCCCCAGGGGTGGGACCCGTGCCCTTACCAGTGGAAACCGGTTGCTTGTCAGATATAAGGACAAGAGGGATGTCCTTGTACTGTCCACAATTCACGGTAACGGCACTGTGCGAGGTACCGCGGCAACGGTCCTCAAACCCGATTGTATTGTCGACTACAATCAGTATATGGGAGGTTTTGATCTCTCTGATCAAGTCCTCAAGCCATATAATGCCATGCACAAAACCCAGGTGTGGTACAAAAAAGTTGCAGTCTACTTAGTGCAGGTTGCCTTGTACAACTCTTTTTGTGCTGTCCCGGAGCGCTGGCAACACAGGGAAATTCCTTCAGTTCTATGAGGCAGTCCTCAAGGACCTGATCTTTTCTGACCGGGAAAGAGCAGGCCGGAGTACCTCAGGAACTGATGGCGCCCGGATCGTCCCTGGCCAACACTTTCCACTTTCCACCCCAAAAAGGTGCAGAATGTGTCACAGGAGGGGGATACGGAAGGACACCACTACTCAGAGTGACACGTGCCCCGATCATCCAGGCCTCTGTATTATTGGTTGCTTCAGGGAGTACCATACTTCCATGGAGTACTAAATTTATATTCCCACTAAACTAAATAAATAAAAGTAGACATATTAGGTATCGCCGCATCCATAATAATCTGCTCTATAAAAATACCGCATGATCTAACCCCTCAGATGAACACAGTTAAAAAAAAAAGAAAATAGCTTTTTTTTGGCATTTTTTCCATTTTAAACAGTTTTTCAGTAACAAAGCAAGGGTTATGTCACGACCGCTATCCCAGCAGCAGTCGTGTCATACCAGACGGAGGGGAAGGAGGACCCTTATCTATGGATGGGAGATAGAACGGCCACCCCTGACTAACCCTAAGCTGGCACCTGTCTGCCCTGATACCCTAGACGGGGTGTGAACCCGTGCGGCGAGCAGGATGCCTAAACCCTCAGTCACTCTAGCAAGACTAGACTGGGGAAAGGCAGATGGGAGCACTAGTCACCATCACTCATGTCTAGGAGAACAACAGGGGAAGACAGCAACAAACAAACAATCTATAACAGAGAATAGACTTATCCAGTCACGAGCAGAGAAGGTGATCCCAATAACGACAGTCCACGCCAGACAAGAGCTCCACAGCAATACCATCAAACGATCTCCTTCAAAGGTCAGAATAACACTGGAAGTAAGGACTATATCTGGCAATGACTGCAAGTGAAACTGAAACTAATATAGTAGCTGGGAGTGGCAGACAGGACTCACCTGAGAAGGATGCCTACAAACTCCCAGTCAGGACAAAAAGGTTCACAAGGCAAAACCCTGATGACATACCCTGAACCACAGAGCAAACTCACAAGCTATCGCGAGTAGCAAGTCGCTGCGACCTTCTCCTCCCAGACCTGTCTGGATCAGTCACAGTCGTGACAGGTTAACAGCCAAACAAAACTTTTATTTATTACCCTGATTCTGCATTTTACAGAAACACCCTATATGTGGTCTTAAACTGCTGTATGACCAAACAGCAGGGCACAGAAGGAAAAGAACGCTGTATAGTTTCTGGAAGGCAGATTTTGATGGCCTTTTTTTTTTTGGCACCATGTCCCATTTGAAGAACCGCTGATGCACCCCTAGAGTAGAAGCTCCATAATAGTGACCCCATCTAAGAAACGACACCCCTCAAAGTATTCAAAACTGACAAACTAAAAAAATAGGTGCGCATTCACACTTGAAGGTGCCACTCCCTAAATACTCAATACTCCCTCAATACTGTGTAGTATTTGCTTGTGTGTTAATGCGCACCTATTTTATCTTAGGAGTAGCATTCCTCTGCACTTTTGCCCTTCCTATCCAATAGAGTGCCTTGATTAGGTGGTACATATAGGTGTGCTTGCTCCTCCTGCCATTGGTTGCTTGATGCACATGGAGGTGACTAGGAGCAGCACACCATATGTCCTGAACATAGAAGCCCAATGACTTAGGTAGGTTTAGCGTAGGACCTGCTTGACCTTGGCGCTTGGTAGGCGGGCTCAGATTTGTTTTGATAAAAATATATTGGCTAAGTGTCTCAGATATTATCATATCAGAGTGAGGACTTTGTCTATATATAATGCTCTTCTCCTTACATGAACACAGCTCTCTGCTCCTCCCCCACTGGCAGATGCGATCAGGAAGGTCCTTTAGCCTGGTAGGAAACTCTATCTACCCTGTTCTGAGTCCTGGAGCCAGGGCCGGCACCACCCATAAGCAGAGTAGGCCACCGCGTAGAGCACACTCTGCCTGGGGGCGCCAGCAGGAGTCCAAATCCCAAGCAGTAGCTCCCCGCCACTGCCTGCGCCCCACCCCCTACTTTTCCTGTACCGGCCAGATTGCGAGTATGAGTTTGTTCAGTCATTTTGGGCAGAGTGAGCAGCACACAGATACAAAACCATGGTGTATTTGAATCTCATTTAGACGGCCTTTCAGAAGGGTTTGTCCTGGGATTCAAACTCATGACCTCTACACATCAGAGGCAAGGTATTTACCCTCACAGCCATGAAAGCTGTCAAGCTAGCTATGTCTAATAAAAAAATAATAAAAAAATAAAAAAAATTATAAGACTTCTACTGTAGGTAACTTTGATACCTAGTGTACATCCATACACATGACAGCTGCCCCAGTACACTGTATGGATGTAGCAAAGCTGGGTGTGTTGGGGCCGCTGTCATGTGTATGGCTGTACACTAGGTATCAAAGTTACCTACAGTCGAAGTCTTATATATTTTTTTTAAGTAACTAGCTAGACAGCTTTCATGGCTGTGAGGGTAAATACCTTGCCTCTGATGTGTAGAGGTCATGAGTTCGAATCCCAGTACTAACTTTTCTGAAAGTTTTTTTTTTCTTTTTAAATACCGGGGGAGGGGGGCTATTGGCGCCATGATACTGGCAATTGGTGCCAGGATACTGGCACATGGAGGGGGGAGGAGAGAGGCACTTGATACTGGCACATTAGGGGGCAGGGGGAGAGGATGGCACTATGATATTAGCACATGGGGGGTGAGCACCCCTGGCAACCGCACTCTGACAACCTGCACTAGGGTGTCAGAGGCTGCAGGACAGTGACTGGCAGCAGGGTGGCACACACTTGTGTACAGGGGTCAGGGCACACCTGCTGCTTGACTAGGGGCCATAGATTCTGACTGGCACAGGGTGCCCAGCAGTGGCACATGGAGCCTAATAGGTGGCACAGACTGTCTAAAGGGCTATAAATGGTACAGGGTGCAGGACAGTGCCAGACTGGCAGAGGGCACAAGGCAGCATACTGTTTTACGTTGCCCTGGTGGCACAGGATTTCAGACAGTAGCTTAATGGCGCCTGGCAGTGAATAGGTGGCACTGCTCGTGTTTGGTGTGCCAACCTGCTGAACAGCGCAGAGTGATTGGCATCACTGGGATGGTACTAGGTGGCAGACAATGGCTGGATATTATATATACATGACAATAGTCAGACAGGCACAGGGTACGCGACCATAGTCTGACTGGCACAGGGTACATGACCATAGACTGGCACAGGGTACACGACCATAGTTAAATGTTACATGCAATAGGTGGCTGAAAAAGGGCCGGGTAAAGAGGTGTGGTCAATGGGTGGAGTCAAGGGGGCGGCAAAATTAGCTTTTGCCTAGGGTGGCAAAAATCCTTGCACCAGCCCTGCCTGGGGCCACCCACCCCAGCAGTGCACATGGCAAAAATGGTCTGCATTGCTGGGGTAAGCTGCCATAGCATTCAGAACAGGCGGTTTAATAAAGATTAGGACACAGCTGCAGGAGTGAGCGGGCACAGTGGGCCCCTACACTTGCCCAGGTATGCCAGGTGCTGATGCCAGCCCTGACTTAAGACCGTCCCCTTTCTTCCCTTTCTTGCAACTTGTCAAAGTGGTTAGAAGCTTAAAAAGTCAAAATGTATGGCGCCGATGACGTCTTCTCTTTCAGTGACGAGGCGAGCCTCCTTATCTCAGAGCGCCTGCGCCGAATCAATACAGGCGCGCGATTTTTGAAATTCTGACAGGGCCAGCCGGAGGAGGAGATCACGGCTGGCCCTGTCAATCAACAGGAGGAGGGGGAGGTTTTTTGTGGCTGCTACCAGCAAGTAGCCGCCCTACTTGCTGGTAGACATGTAATTAGCATATTATAAAAGTAAGTTTTTTTACATATCTACAGAACGAAAATTATTAATAACATAATGTATAGCTATATCGCAGGATAGGCATTATAAGTACCTCCCCAAAAAAATTAGTTTAGTGGGGTAACAGAAGCCCTTTAAACCGGATGTTTTTAGAGAGGGAGCCAGCGGAGCATTGCAGGTCAGGAGCAGAAGAAGTGGTAAGCCAGTGCCTAGAAGTCGGCAATTAAGATTCTCTCTACAGGTCCTTACACCTGCAAGAGGAACCTACACACAAACACCTATGTAAATTAGAAGGGTATTCACGCTCTTTCACCAGCCTGAGACCAGAAGGCAACTCTGCAAGGGAATGGATGTGACTTCAGAGGAAGTAGCAGACACCAGGTAAAGATGATATATTAGAAAGTGAGAGATTAAAATATAGAACATGAGTAGAGTTGAGCGAACACCTGGATGTTCGGGTTCGAGAAGTTCGGCCGAACATCCCGGAAATGTTCGGGTTCGGGATCCGAACCCGATCCGAACTTCGTCCCGAACCCGAACCCCATTGAAGTCAATGGGGACCCGAACTTTTCGGCACTAAAACGGCTGTAAAACAGCCCAGGAAAGGGCTAGAGGGCTGCAAAAGGCAGCAACATGTAGGTAAATCCCCTGCAAACAAATGTGGATAGGGAAATTAATTAAAATAAAAATTAAATAAATAAAAATTAACCAAAATCAATTGGAGAGAGGTTCCATAGCAGAGAATCTGGCTTCCCGTCACCCACCACTGGAACAGTCCATTCTCAGATATTTAGGCCCCGGCACCCAGGCAGAGGAGAGAGGTCCCGTAACAGAGAATCTGTCTTCATGTCAGCAGAGAATTAGTCTGCATGTCATAGCAGAGAATGAGGCTTCACGTCAGCCACCACTGCAACAGTCCATTGGCATATATTTAGGCCTAGCACACAGGCAGAGGAGAGAGGTCCCGTAACAGAGAATCTGGCTTCATGTCAGCAGAGAATCAGTCTGCATGTCATAGCAGAGAATGAGGCTTCACGTCAGCCACCACTGCAACAGTCCATTGGCATATATTTAGGCCCAGCACACACAGGCAGAGGAGAGAGGTCCCGTAACAGAGAATCTGTCTTCATGTCAGCAGAGAATTAGTCTGCATGTCATAGCAGAGAATGAGGCTTCACGTCACCCACCACTGCAACAGTCCATTGGCATATATTTAGGCCTAGCACACAGGCAGAGCAGAGAGGTCCCGTAACAGACAATCTGGCTTCATGACAGCAGAGAATCAGTCTGCATGTCATAGCAGAGAATGAGGCTTCACGTCACCCACCACTGCAACAGTCCATTGGCATATATTTAGGCCTAGCACACAGGCAGAGCAGAGAGGTCCCGTAACAGACAATCTGGCTTCATGTCAGCAGAGAATCAGTCTGCATGTCATAGCAGAGAATGAGGCTTCACGTCACCCACCACTGCAACAGTCCATTGGCATATATTTAGGCCTAGCACACAGGCAGAGCAGAGAGGTCCCGTAACAGACAATCTGGCTTCATGACAGCAGAGAATCAGTCTGCATGTCATAGCAGAGAATGAGGCTTCACGTCACCCACCACTGCAACAGTCCATTGGCATATATTTAGGCCTAGCACACAGGCAGAGCAGAGAGGTCCCGTAACAGACAATCTGGCTTCATGTCAGCAGAGAATCAGTCTGCATGTCATAGCAGAGAATGAGGCTTCACGTCACCCACCACTGCAACAGTCCATTGGCATATATTTAGGCCTAGCACACAGGCAGAGCAGAGAGGTCCCGTAACAGACGATCTGGCTTCATGTCAGCAGAGAATCAGTCTGCATGTCATAGCAGAGAATCAGGCTTCACGTCAGCCACCACTGCAACAGTCCATTGTCATAAATTTAGGCCCAGCACCCAGGCAGAGGAGAGAGGTCCCGTAACAGACAATCTGGCTTCATGTCAGCAGAGAATTAGTCTGCATGTCATAGCAGAGAATCAGGCTTCATGTCAGCCACCACTGCAACAGTCCATTGGCATATATTTAGGCCTAGCACACAGGCAGAGGAGAGGTTCATTCAACTTTGGGTAGCATCGCAATATAATGGTAAAATGAAAATAAAAATAGGATTGAATGAGGAAGTGCCCTGGAGTCCAATAATATATGGTTATGGGGAGGTAGTTAATGTCTAATCTGGACAAGGGACGGACAGGTCCTGTGGGATCCATGCCTGGTTCATTTTTATGAACGTCAGCTTGTCCACATTGGCTGTAGACAGGCGGCTGCGTTTGTCTGTAATGACGCCCCCTGCCGTGCTGAATACACGTTCAGACAAAACGCTGGCTGCCGGGCAGGCCAGCACCTCCAAGGCATAAAAGGCTAGCTCTGGCCACGTGGACAATTTAGAGACCCAGAAGTTGAATGGGGCCGAACCATCAGTCAGTACGTGGAGGGGTGTGCACACGTACTGTTCCACCATGTTAGTGAAATGTTGCCTCCTGCTAACACGTTGCGTATCAGGTGGTGGTGCAGTTAGCTGTGGCGTGTTGACAAAAGTTTTCCACATCTCTGCCATGCTAACCCTGCCCTCAGAGGAGCTGGCCGTGACACAGCTGCCTTGGCGACCTCTTGCTCCTCCTCTGCCTTGGCCTTGGGCTTCCACTTGTTCCCCTGTGACATTTGGGAATGCTCTCAGTAGCGCGTCTACCAACGTGCGCTTGTACTCGCGCATCTTCCTATCACGCTCCAGTGCAGGAAGTAAGGTGGGCACATTGTCTTTGTAGCGTGGATCCAGCAGGGTGGCAACCCAGTAGTCCGCACAGGTTAAAATGTGGGCAACTCTGCTGTCGTTGCGCAGGCACTGCAGCATGTAGTCGCTCATGTGTGCCAGGCTGCCCAGGGGTAAGGACAAGCTGTCCTCTGTGGGAGGCGTATCGTCATCGTCCTGCCTTTCCCCCCAGCCACGCACCAGTGATGGACCCGAGCTGCGTTGGGTGCCACCCCGCTGTGACCATGCTTCATCCTCATCCTCCTCCACCTCCTCCTCATCCTCGTCCTCCTCGTCCTCCAGTAGTGGGCCCTGGCTGGCCACATTTGTACCTGGCCTCTGCTGTTGCAAAAAACCTCCCTCTGAGTCACTTCGAAGAGACTGGCCTGAAAGTGCTAAAAATGACCCCTCTTCCTCCTCCTCCTCCTCCTCCTCCTGGGCCACCTCCTGTTCCATCATCGCCCTAAGTGTTTTCTCAAGGAGACATAGAAGTGGTATTGTAACGCTGATAACGGTGTCATCGCCACTGGCCATGTTGGTGGAGTACTCGAAACAGCGCAACAGGGCACACAGGTCTCGCATGGAGGCCCAGTCATTGGTGGTGAAGTGGTGCTGTTCTGTAGTGCGACTGACCCGTGCGTGCTGCAGCTGAAACTCCACTATGGCCTGCTGCTGCTCGCACAGTCT
The DNA here is from genome assembly GCF_014858855.1 of Bufo gargarizans. Classification (NCBI taxonomy): domain Eukaryota; kingdom Metazoa; phylum Chordata; class Amphibia; order Anura; family Bufonidae; genus Bufo; species Bufo gargarizans. The sequence continues at coordinate 283,939,070 of NC_058080.1, read as the reverse complement.
GTCCAGCATGTGCAAGGTGGAGTTCCACCTGGTGGGCACGTCGCATATGAGGCGGTGAGCGGGAAGGCCGAAGTTACGCTGTAGCGCAGACAGGCGAGCAGCGGCAGGATGTGAACGCCGGAAGCGCGAACAGACGGCCCGCACTTTATGCAGCAGCTCTGACATGTCGGGGTAGTTGTGAATGAACTTCTGCACCACCAAATTCAGCACATGCGCCAAGCAAGGGATGTGCGTCAAATTGGCTAGTCCCAGAGCTGCAACGAGATTTCGCCCATTATCACACACCACCAGGCCGGGCTTGAGGCTCACCGGCAGCAACCACTCGTCGGTCTGTTGTTCAATACCCCGCCACAACTCCTGTGCGGTGTGGGGCCTGTCCCCCAAACATATGAGTTTCAGAATGGCCTGCTGACGTTTACCCCGGGCTGTGCTGAAGTTGGTGGTGAAGGTGTGTGGCTGACTGGATGAGCAGGTGGAAGAAGAGGAGGAGGAAGCCGAGAAGGAGGAGGTGGCAACAGGAGGCAAAGAATGTTGCCCTGCGATCCTTGGCGGCGGCAGGACGTGCGCCAAACAGCTCTCCGCCTGGGGCCCAGCTGCCACTACATTTACCCAGTGTGCAGTTAGGGAGATATAGCGTCCCTGGCCGTGCTTACTGGTCCACGTATCTGTGGTTAGGTGGACCTTGCTACAGATGGCGTTGCGCAGTGCACACTTGATTTTATCGGATACTTGGTTGTGCAGGGAAGGCACGGCTCTCTTGGAGAAGTAGTGCCGGCTGGGAACAACATACTGTGGGACAGCAAGCGACATGAGCTGTTTGAAGCTGTCTGTGTCCACCAGCCTAAATGACAGCATTTCATAGGCCAGTAGTTTAGAAATGCTGGCATTCAGGGCCAGGGATCGAGGGTGGCTAGGTGGGAATTTACGCTTTCTATCAAATGTTTGTGAGATGGAGAGCTGAACGCTGGCGTGTGACATGGTTGAGACGCTTGGTGACGGAGGTGGTGGTGGTGGTGTTGGTGGTACATCCCCTGTTTGCTGGGCGGCAGGTGCCAACGTTCCTCCAGAGGCGGAGGAAGAGGCCGAGGCGGCAGCAGCAGAATAGGCCGAGGCGGCAGCAGCAGAAGAGGTAGCAGGGGGAGCCTGAGTGACTTCCTTGGTTTTAAGGTGTTTACTCCACTGCAGTTCATGCTTTGCATGCAGGTGCCTGGTCATGCAGGTTGTGCTCAGGTTCAGAACGTTAATGCCTCGCTTCAGGCTCTGATGGCACAGCGTGCAAACCACTCGGGTCTTGTCGTCAGCACATTGTTTGAAGAAGTGCCATGCCAGGGAACTCCTTGAAGCTGCCTTTGGGGTGCTCGGTCCCAGATGGCGGCGGTCAGTAGCAGGCGGAGTCTCTTGGCGGCGGGTGTTCTGCTTTTGCCCACTGCTCCCTCTTTTGCTACGCTGTTGGCTCGGTCTCACCACTGCCTCTTCCTCCGAACTGTGAAAGTCAGTGGCACGACCTTCATTCCATGTGGGGTCTAGGACCTCATCGTCCCCTGCATCGTCTTCCACCCAGTCTTGATCCCTGACCTCCTGTTCAGTCTGCACACTGCAGAAAGACGCAGCAGTTGGCACCTGTGTTTCGTCATCATCAGAGACATGCTGAGGTGGTATTCCCATGTCCTCATCATCAGGAAACATAAGTGGTTGTGCGTCAGTGCATTCTATGTCTTTCACCGCTGGGGAAGGGCTAGGTGGATGCCCTTGGGAAACCCTGCCAGCGGAGTCTTCAAACAGCATAAGAGACTGCTGCATAACTTGAGGCTGAGACAGTTTCCCTGGTATGCATGGGGGTGATGTGACAGACTGATGGGGTTGGTTTTCAGGCGCCATCTGTGCGCTTTCTGCAGAAGACTGGGTGGGAGATAATGTGAACGTGCTGGATCCACTGTCGGCCACCCAATTGACTAATGCCTGTACCTGCTCAGGCCTTACCATCCTTAGAACGGCATTGGGCCCCACCATATATCGCTGTAAATTCTGGCGGCTACTGGGACCTGAGGTAGTTGGTACACTAGGACGTGTGGATGTGGCAGAACGGCCACGTCCTCTCCCAGCACCAGAGGGTCCACTAACACCACCACGACCATGTCCACGTCCGCGTCCCTTACTAGATGTTTTTCTCATTGTTATGGTTCACCACAACAACAAATATATTATTTGGCCCAATGTATTGTATTCAAATTCAGCGGGATATAAATTTGAGGCCTAGTATTTAGGCGCTGGGTGACCGGTATGGATTTAGTGACAGAATTAGACTTGGAAATGCACAGAAGCGTGTGTGTGAAGTTATTCTGAATGACCCAATGTGCACCTTGAATATTATATACCCTTTTTGGGATAGATTTCAAATAGCTCTGATATAGCAGGAACCACTAAATTATGAAATTGCTAAATTGGGAATTGTACTTCAACCCAGAACAAAAAATGTGCTTTGACGGGCACTAAATAACTTTCCCAGCTACAACAGTACAGCGGTAACGAGAGATTTAGAGGGATTTAAATTTGAGGCCTAGTATTTAGGCGCTGGGTGACAGGTATGGATTTAGTGACAGAATTAGACTTGGAAATAGCACAGTAGCGGTGTGTGTGAAGTTATTCTGAATGACCCAATGTGCACCTTCAATATTATATACCCTTTTAGGGATAGATTTCAAATAGCTCTGATATAGCAGGAACCACTAAATTATGAAATTGCTAAATTGGGAATTGTACTTCAACCCAGAACAAAAAATGTGCTTTGACGGACACTAAATATCTTGCCCAGCAACAACAGTACAGCGGTGGGTAACGAGAGATTTAGAGGGATTTAAATTTGAGGCCTAGTATTTAGGCGCTGGGTCACCGGTATGGATTTAGTGACAGAATTAGACTTGGAAATGCACAGAAGCGTGTGTGTGAAGTTATTCTGAATGACCCTATGTGCACCTTCAATATTATATACCCTTTTAGGGATAGATTTCAAATAGCTCTGATATAGCAGAAACCACTAAATTATGAAATTGCTAAATTGGGAATTGTACTTCAACCCAGAACAAAAAATGTGCTTTGACGGACACTAAATATCTTGCCCAGCAACAACAGTACAGCGGTGGGTAACGAGAGATTTAGAGGGATTTAAATTTGAGGCCTAGTATTTAGGCGCTGGGTGACAGGTATGGATTTAGTGACAGAATTAGACTTGGAAATGCACAGTAAGCGGTGTGTGTGAAGTTATTCTGAATGACCCTATGTGCACCTTCAATATTATATACCCTTTTAGGGATAGATTTCAAATAGCTCTGATATAGCAGAAACCACTAAATTATGAAATTGCTAAATTGGGAATTGTACTTCAACCCAGAACAAAAAATGTGCTTTGACGGACACTAAATATCTTGCCCAGCAACAACAGTACAGCGGTGGGTAACGAGAGATTTAGAGGGATTTAAATTTGAGGCCTAGTATTTAGGCGCTGGGTCACCGGTATGGATTTAGTGACAGAATTAGACTTGGAAATGCACAGAAGCGTGTGTGTGAAGTTATTCTGAATGACCCTATGTGCACCTTCAATATTATATACCCTTTTAGGGATAGATTTCAAATAGCTCTGATATAGCAGAAACCACTAAATTATGAAATTGCTAAATTGGGAATTGTACTTCAACCCAGAACAAAAAATGTGCTTTGACGGACACTAAATATCTTGCCCAGCAACAACAGTACAGCGGTGGGTAACGAGAGATTTAGAGGGATTTAAATTTGAGGCCTAGTATTTAGGCGCTGGGTGCACCGGTATGGATTTAGTGACAGAATTAGACTTGGAAATGCACAGTAGCGGTGTGTGTGAAGTTATTCTGAATGACCCTATGTGCACCTTCAATATTATATACCCTTTTAGGGATAGATTTCAAATAGCTCTGATATAGCAGAAACCACTAAATTATGAAATTGCTAAATTGGGAATTGTACTTCAACCCAGAACAAAAAATGTGCTTTGACGGACACTAAATATCTTGCCCAGCAACAACAGTACAGCGGTGGGTAACGAGAGATTTAGAGGGATTTAAATTTGAGGCCTAGTATTTAGGCGCTGGGTCACCGGTATGGATTTAGTGACAGAATTAGACTTGGAAATGCACAGAAGCGTGTGTGTGAAGTTATTCTGAATGACCCTATGTGCACCTTCAATATTATATACCCTTTTAGGGATAGATTTCAAATAGCTCTGATATAGCAGAAACCACTAAATTATGAAATTGCTAAATTGGGAATTGTACTTCAACCCAGAACAAAAAATGTGCTTTGACGGACACTAAATATCTTGCCCAGCAACAACAGTACAGCGGTGGGTAACGAGAGATTTAGAGGGATTTAAATTTGAGGCCTAGTATTTAGGCGCTGGGTCACCGGTATGGATTTAGTGACAGAATTAGACTTGGAAATGCACAGAAGCGTGTGTGTGAAGTTATTCTGAATGACCCTATGTGCACCTTCAATATTATATACCCTTTTAGGGATAGATTTCAAATAGCTCTGATATAGCAGAAACCACTAAATTATGAAATTGCTAAATTGGGAATTGTACTTCAACCCAGAACAAAAAATGTGCTTTGACGGACACTAAATATCTTGCCCAGCAACAACAGTACAGCGGTGGGTAACGAGAGATTTAGAGGGATTTAAATTTGAGGCCTAGTATTTAGGCGCTGGGTGACAGGTATGGGTTTAGTGACAGAATTAGACTTGGAAATACACAGTAGCGGGTGTGTGTGAAGTTATTCTGAATGACCCAATGTGCACCTTCAATATTATATACCCTTTTAGGGATAGATTTCAAATAGCTCTGATATAGCAGAAACCACTAAATTATGAAATTGCTAAATTGGGAATTGTACTTCAACCCAGAACAAAAAATGTGCTTTGACGGACACTAAATATCTTGCCCAGCAACAACAGTACAGCGGTGGGTAACGAGAGATTTAGAGGGATTTAAATTTGAGGCCTAGTATTTAGGCGCTGGGTCACCGGTATGGATTTAGTGACAGAATTAGACTTGGAAATGCACAGAAGCGTGTGTGTGAAGTTATTCTGAATGACCCTATGTGCACCTTCAATATTATATACCCTTTTAGGGATAGATTTCAAATAGCTCTGATATAGCAGAAACCACTAAATTATGAAATTGCTAAATTGGGAATTGTACTTCAACCCAGAACAAAAAATGTGCTTTGACGGACACTAAATATCTTGCCCAGCAACAACAGTACAGCGGTGGGTAACGAGAGATTTAGAGGGATTTAAATTTGAGGCCTAGTATTTAGGCGCTGGGTCACCGGTATGGATTTAGTGACAGAATTAGACTTGGAAATGCACAGAAGCGTGTGTGTGAAGTTATTCTGAATGACCCTATGTGCACCTTCAATATTATATACCCTTTTAGGGATAGATTTCAAATAGCTCTGATATAGCAGAAACCACTAAATTATGAAATTGCTAAATTGGGAATTGTACTTCAACCCAGAACAAAAAATGTGCTTTGACGGACACTAAATATCTTGCCCAGCAACAACAGTACAGCGGTGGGTAACGAGAGATTTAGAGGGATTTAAATTTGAGGCCTAGTATTTAGGCGCTGGGTCACAGGTATGGATTTAGTGACAGAATTAGACTTGGAAATACACAGTAGCGGGTGTGTGTGAAGTTATTCTGAATGACCCTATGTGCACCTTCAATATTATATACCCTTTTAGGGATAGATTTCAAATAGCTCTGATATAGCAGAAACCACTAAATTATGAAATTGCTAAATTGGGAATTGTACTTCAACCCAGAACAAAAAATGTGCTTTGACGGACACTAAATATCTTGCCCAGCAACAACAGTACAGCGGTGGGTAACGAGAGATTTAGAGGGATTTAAATTTGAGGCCTAGTATTTAGGCGCTGGGTCACCGGTATGGATTTAGTGACAGAATTAGACTTGGAAATGCACAGAAGCGTGTGTGTGAAGTTATTCTGAATGACCCTATGTGCACCTTCAATATTATATACCCTTTTAGGGATAGATTTCAAATAGCTCTGATATAGCAGAAACCACTAAATTATGAAATTGCTAAATTGGGAATTGTACTTCAACCCAGAACAAAAAATGTGCTTTGACGGACACTAAATATCTTGCCCAGCAACAACAGTACAGCGGTGGGTAACGAGAGATTTAGAGGGATTTAAATTTGAGGCCTAGTATTTAGGCGCTGGGTCACCGGTATGGATTTAGTGACAGAATTAGACTTGGAAATGCACAGAAGCGTGTGTGTGAAGTTATTCTGAATGACCCTATGTGCACCTTCAATATTATATACCCTTTTAGGGATAGATTTCAAATAGCTCTGATATAGCAGAAACCACTAAATTATGAAATTGCTAAATTGGGAATTGTACTTCAACCCAGAACAAAAAATGTGCTTTGACGGACACTAAATATCTTGCCCAGCAACAACAGTACAGCGGTGGGTAACGAGAGATTTAGAGGGATTTAAATTTGAGGCCTAGTATTTAGGCGCTGGGTGACAGGTATGGGTTTAGTGACAGAATTAGACTTGGAAATACACAGTAGCGGGTGTGTGTGAAGTTATTCTGAATGACCCAATGTGCACCTTCAATATTATATACCCTTTTTGGGATAGATTTCAAATAGCTCTGATATAGCAGGAACCACTAAATTATGAAATTGCTAAATTGGGAATTGTACTTCAACCCAGAACAAAAAATGTGCTTTGACGGACACTAAATATCTTGCCCAGCAACAACAGTACAGCGGTGGGTAACGAGAGATTTAGAGGGATTTAAATTTGAGGCCTAGTATTTAGGCGCTGGGTCACCGGTATGGATTTAGTGACAGAATTAGACTTGGAAATGCACAGAAGCGTGTGTGTGAAGTTATTCTGAATGACCCTATGTGCACCTTCAATATTATATACCCTTTTAGGGATAGATTTCAAATAGCTCTGATATAGCAGAAACCACTAAATTATGAAATTGCTAAATTGGGAATTGTACTTCAACCCAGAACAAAAAATGTGCTTTGACGGACACTAAATATCTTGCCCAGCAACAACAGTACAGCGGTGGGTAACGAGAGATTTAGAGGGATTTAAATTTGAGGCCTAGTATTTAGGCGCTGGGTCACCGGTATGGATTTAGTGACAGAATTAGACTTGGAAATGCACAGAAGCGTGTGTGTGAAGTTATTCTGAATGACCCTATGTGCACCTTCAATATTATATACCCTTTTAGGGATAGATTTTAAATAGCTCTGATATAGCAGAAACCACTAAATTATGAAATTGCTAAATTGGGAATTGTACTTCAACCCAGAACAAAAAATGTGCTTTGACGGACACTAAATATCTTGCCCAGCAACAACAGTACAGTGGTGGGTAACGAGAGATTTAGAGGGATTTAAATTTGAGGCCTAGTATTTAGGCGCTGGGTCACCGGTATGGATTTAGTGACAGAATTAGACTTGGAAATGCACAGAAGCGTGTGTGTGAAGTTATTCTGAATGACCCTATGTGCACCTTCAATATTATATACCCTTTTAGGGATAGATTTCAAATAGCTCTGATATAGCAGAAACCACTAAATTATGAAATTGCTAAATTGGGAATTGTACTTCAACCCAGAACAAAAAATGTGCTTTGACGGACACTAAATATCTTGCCCAGCAACAACAGTACAGCGGTGGGTAACGAGAGATTTAGAGGGATTTAAATTTGAGGCCTAGTATTTAGGCGCTGGGTGACAGGTATGGGTTTAGTGACAGAATTAGACTTGGAAATACACAGTAGCGGGTGTGTGTGAAGTTATTCTGAATGACCCAATGTGCACCTTCAATATTATATACCCTTTTTGGGATAGATTTCAAATAGCTCTGATATAGCAGGAACCACTAAATTATGAAATTGCTAAATTGGGAATTGTATTTCAACCCAGAACAAGAAATGTGCTTGAACGGACACTAAATAACTCGCCCAGCTACAGCACTAGGGACAGATTTAGCTGGATATAAATTTGAGGCCTAGTATTTAGGCGCTGGGTGACCGGTATGGATTTAGTGACAGAATTAGCATGGGATATGGCCAAAAAATGAACAGACTATTGCTGGTTAAATGCACTTGGTGTGACAGCTTCACCCTGATGTAGGCTTTAGCCAAAAAACAACCACACCATTGAGGGTTAAATGCACTTGGTGACAGGCGCAGCTTGCCCCTGATTTTGTATATGGCCAAAAAATGAACAGACTATTGCTGGTTAAATGCACTTGGTGTGACAGCTTCACCCTGATGTAGGCTTTAGCCAAAAAACAACCACACCATTGAGGGTTAAATGCACTTGGTGACAGGCGCAGCTTGCCCCTGATTTTGTATATGGCCAAAAAATGAACAGACTATTGCTGGTTAAATGCACTTGGTGTGACAGCTTCACCCTGATGTAGGCTTTAGCCAAAAAACAACCACACCATTGAGGGTTAAATGCACTTGGTCGCAGCTTGTGCTGGCGCACCACAAGACACAAAATGGCCGCCGATCACCCCAGAAAAATGAGACTGACAAACGGTCTGTGCAGCTCAATGATCCACAGCTGCAGATCGATCAGTTAATCAAGTCCTTTGGAGGAGTTAATCTGCCTAATCTCGCCCTACTGTCGCAGCCGCAACCTCTCCCTACGCTAATCAGAGCAGAGTGACGGGCGGCGCTATGTGACTCCAGCTTAAATAGAGGCTGGGTCACATGGTGCTCTGGCCAATCACAGCCATGCCAATAGTAGGCATGGCTGTGATGGCCTCTTGGGGCAAGTAGTATGACGCTTGTTGATTGGCTGCTTTGCAGCCTTTCAAAAAGCGCCAAGAAAGCGTCACAAAAGCGCGAAGAAAGCGACGAACACCGAACCCGAACCCGGACTTTTACGAAAATGTCCGGGTTCGGGTCCGTGTCACGGACACCCCAAAATTCGGTACGAACCCGAACTATACAGTTCGAGTTCGCTCATCCCTAAACATGAGAGATGATTTCTAGAGATTTCGCGAACATAAAATTTTCCGTTTGCGAATGGCGAACACAAATTTCTGTAAATGTTCGCGAACGGGCGAACCGGGCGAACCGCCATTAACTTCAATAGACAGGCGAATTTTAAAACCCACAGGGACTCTTTCTAGTCACAGTACTGATGGAAAAGTTGTTTCAAGGGGACTAACACCTGGACTGTGGCATGCCGGAGGGATATCCATGGCGAAACTCCCATGGAAAATTACATAGTTGACGCAGAGTTGGATTTTAATCCATAAAGGGTATAAATCACCTAAGAATCCTAAATTTTTTTGAACAACGTGGTTTAAAACATCCAGTGTGTGTATGCGATCAGGTATGATGTTGTATTGATCAGGTAGTGTAAGGTTTACGCCCGCTTCACAGACATTGACAGACCAAACTCCCCTTTTAATGCACCGCAAACAACCGCAAACAGTCCATTTGCCCAACCGCAAACTTCCCATTTTCACAAGGTTGGATACCAAGCTAGCCATGTCCCGTTGATGTCATTGAAGGTTTTTTCCTCCACCCAGCCACGTACAACACTAAGGGTCCCCAAAAGGTGAATTTAATCGATTTTTCGAACGGGAAGATGGTTAAAAAAACGCTGGCTCCCTCCCCTTTGTTTGAATCCACGCCACGGTCACTGCGTCTGCGCCGTGCAATTTACAGTCACACCTGATATGAGTGGTATTTTCTGTAGTACTATTCTCATCAGTTTAATCCCTGTTACGTCCCATATCAGGGATTGCCTTTTGTGGAAAAAAAAATTAGGCCGGGTACCTTCGACTGCCTTCACAGTGACAGACCAAGCTCTGATACACCAAACTGAATAGATTTTATGAACCGGGAGATGGAAAAAGCAGCTTGGTTCGTCCTCTTACTCCCAACTTGGGGCACTGCGCGTGCACGGAGCAATGTGCTGTGACACCCTATATGACTGGGATCTTAACTAGTACTATTCCTATTAGTTTAATCCCTGTCGACGTAAGTCGAAATGATTAGCCATTGTCGAATTAACGAACCATTACGACATCCTGAAATAATTTAGTTCTGAGCTCTGTACTTGCTTTGTATTGGAATTGATGGGGATTTTTTTAATTGTCTGCATTATTTCTAATAAACTATTAAGAGACTTTATTATGTTTTTTGTTTATTTTATGTATTAATAACCCATACAACTTAAAAAATAAATAAATGAAAATGTATGTTTTTTCTATGAAAAATTATCCAGCCGATCGCTTTTGGTCTGATCATAATGAAGCAATGGCCTTATCATCTGGGGTGTGGCAACATTGCCAACACACTCATAGAGGTGATGATCGCTTCATTGTGATATGCAAGCCCCTTCACCACAACAAGGTAATGATCACGAAGGGGAATAGACACATGTATGTGCCTTTATTTTTATTTTTTGTAGCCACAGTGCAGCACCAGAGGCCAGAAAAACAATGTTATTGTTGCAGCCGCTGTTGTAGCAGCGGCCGGAAAAATTGATGTTTTCAAGGCAGAAAGGTGACTAAAACATTGCGGCTTGAACCCTAGTTGGTGGCGGAGAATTCACGAAAGTCATCCGGTATGCAGACATTAAATACAGCAGCGTGGGGACCATTTTGAGGCCAAGGCATGTCATCAGGCCTTTTGTTCGTCAAACCCCCACTGTCAGTACCTTCGGGATCCATGCCTCATTCATCTTAATGAAGGTAAGGTAATCAACACTTTTTTGACAGAGGCGACTTCTTTTGTCAGTGACAATGCCTCCTGCTGCACTGAAGGTCCTTTCTGACAGGACACTTGAAGCGGGGCAGGCTAGAAGTTCTATCGCAAACTGGGATAGTTCAGGCCACAGGTCAAGCCTGCACACCCAGTAGTCCAGGGGTTCATCGCTCCTAAGAGTGTCGATATCTACAGTTAAGGCGAGGTAGTCTGCTACCTGTCGTTCGAGTCGTTCTCTAAGGCTGGATCCCGGAGGGCTGTGGCGATGTGTAGGACTGAAAAAGCTCTGCATGTCCTCCATCAACAACACATCTGTAAAGCGTTCTGTCCTTGCTGCTGTGGTCATGGTAGGAGGAGGATTACTTTCACCTCTTCCCCTGTTAGATTCCCGTTGTGCTGTGACATCCCCCTTATAAGCTGTGTAAAGCATATTTTTTAGTTTGGTTTTGATCTGCTGCATCCTTTCTGACTTTCGGTAATTTGGTAACATTTCCACCACTTTCTGCTTATACCGGGGGTCTAGTAGCGTGGCCACCCAGGGTCCCTCAACAGACATGACAGCATGAAAGACCCCATTTGCACAAGGTTGGATGCCGAGCTACTCATTTCCCGTTCCTCATCCTAACTGATGTCATTGACGGTCTGTTCTTCCCCCCAGCCACGTACAACACCATGGGTCCCAGATAAGTGACAACAACGAGCACCCTGGGATGCCTGCTGTGGTTGGTCTTCCTCCTCCTCAAAGCCACATTCCTCCTCTGACTCCTCTTCCTCATACTCCTCTTCCAGCGTTGCCGCAGGTCCGGCAAGTGATGATGACAAGGCTGTTTCTGGTGGTGATGGTGACCACAAATCTTCCTCTTCCTCTTCACGCTCATCTACAGCCTGATCCAGCACTCTTCGCAGGGCACGCTCCAAAAAAAAAATATGGGATGAGTTCGCTGATGGTGCCTTCGGTGCGACTGACTAGGTTTGTCACCTCAAAAGGATGCATGAGCCTACAGGCATTGCGCATGAGCTTCCAGTAACGTGGCAAAAAAATTCCCAGCTCCGCAGAGGCTGTCCTGGCACCCCGGTCATACAAATACTCGTTGACGGCTTTTTCTTGTTGGAGCAGGCGGTCGAACATTAGGAGTGCTGAATTCTAACGTGTCGGGCTGTCGCAAATCAAGCACCTCACTGGCATGTTGTTTCGGCGCTGAATGTCTGAAAAGTGCGCCATGACCGTGTAGGAACGCCTGAAATGGCCACACACCTTCCTGGCCTGCTTGAGGACGTCCTGTAAGCCTGGGTACTTAGACACAAAGCGTTGTACGATGAGATTCAACACATGTGCCATGCACGGCACATGTGATTACTTGCCCAAATTCAATGCCGCCAACAAATTGCTTCCATTGTCACACACCACTTTGCCGATCTCCAGTTGGTGCGGGGTCAGCCACTGATCCACCTGTGCGTTCAGGGCAGACAGGAGTGCTGGTCCGGTGTGGCTCTCTGCTTTCAGGCAAGTCAACCCCAAGACAGCGTGACACTGTCGTATTCAGGATGTGGAATAGCCCCTTGGGAGCTGGGGGGATTCAGTTGATGTGCAGCCAGACGCCGCAGCAGAAGAGGACTCAGCCGAGGAGGTTATGGAAGAGGATGGAGTAGGAGGAGTAGAGGAGGTGGCAGTAGGCCTGCCTGCAAGTCGTGGCGGTGTCACCAACTCCGCTGCAGAGCCACGCATTCCATGCTTGGCAGCCGTCAGCAGGTTGACCCAATGCGCAGTGTAGGTGATATACCTGCCCTGACCATGCTTTGCAGACCAGGTATCAGTGGTCAGATAGACCCTTGCCCCAACACTGTATGCCAGAGATGCCATGACTTACTTTTCAATCACTGAGTAGAGGTTTGGGATTGCCTTTTTTGAAAAAAAAAATTTGTCCGGGTACCTTCCACTGTGGTGTCCCAATAGCGACAATTTTTTTTAAGGCCTCAGACTCCACCGGCTGGTATGGTAAAAGCTAGAGGGCTAAGAGTTCCGTCAAGCCAGCTGTCAGACGCTGGACAAGGGGGTGACTCTATGACATTGGCTTCTTACGCTCAAACATTTCTTTTACAGACCCCTGACTGTGAGATGGAACTGCTGAAGGTGAGAGGCGGAGTGGCAGGTGGTTGAGAGGGGGCAAGAAGGACAGCAGTGGTTGACGTGGCTGAAGATGCTGGACCAGGAGGAGGATGGTGGCTTTGAGTTTGTGTGCTGCTTGTACTGATGTGTTGATCCCATTGGCGTTTGTGATATGAGATCATGTCATGTGCCTTCGCAAAGCAGTTGTACCGAGGTGGGTGTTGGACTTCCCACAACTCAGTTTCTTTTGGCATAGGTTGCAAATGGCATCGCTGTTATCAGAGGCAGACACACAAAAAAAATGCCACACTGCAGAGCTTTGCAATGACGGCATTCTGGTGGTGGCAACAGCATGCGTTAATTGGCGTGCTGTCTACTGACACCGGGTGCCGATACATGCTGTCTGACTGTGCCACTAGCTCCTTGCGACGACCTCCCCCTGCTTCCAAATCGTCTCCTCCTTCTCTCTGTCTCCCCTTCTAACTTTCCCCCTCTTCTTCTTCTCTTCGAGCAGGCACCCACGTGGCATCCACGGACGCATCGTCATCATCAACCACTTTACTTGTATCTGACACCTCAGCAAAGGAAGCAGCAGCGGGTACAACATCATCATCATCACACTGTACGTCCATGTGTGTAATGCTGCCTGACTGAGACATATCCCTGTTATCTACATCCTCTGGCAATAATGGTTGCGCATCACTAATTTCATCCAACTGATGTGTAAATAATTCCTCTGAGGGATCAAGTCAAGCGGCTGTGGTGGCTGTGGTGGTAGTGGTGGTGGTGGCGGCGGGCGGGAGAGTGGTAACTTGAGAGCAGGTGACCAAAGCTGAGCTGGAGGAGGATGGTGCGTCAAGGTTCTTAGCGGAAGCTGTTGAAGATTAGGTGTCCTGTGTAAGCCAGTCAACTATTTTCTCCTAATTTATTGGGTTCAGGGTACGTGGCCTCTGAACACTGGGCATTATTCCAGGGCCAGTGGTAATCACAGCACCACGACCACAACGGTCCCTGCGGGGTGGCCTGCCTCTGCCTGTCATTTTTTTTTTAGATAAGTGGTACTATGCGTGCAAGGTACTGTGTCACCCTATATAAGTGGTAAGCAGTGGGCACAGTACAGTCTGTGTGGGCCTGACACACACTGGCTTGCAACTGTGATTATACCACAGAAAAATATTAAATATCAATTTTTCATTTGCAAGGAATTTGAGTGAGTGACACCCTGTAACTGTATGAGAGGAGGCCTAGCCACTAGCCAGTGGCCACAATCAATCTGTGTGGGCCTGACACACACTGGATTGCAACTGTGATTATATCACTGAAAAATATTAAATATCATTTTTTTATTTGCAAGGTATTTGAGTGAGTAAGTGACACCCTGTAAAGGTATGAGTGGAGGCCTAGCCACTAGCCAGTGGCCACAATACAGTCTGTGTGGGCCTGACACACACAGGCTTGCAACTGTGATTATATCACTAAAAAAAATTAAATAGATTTTTTTTTTTTGCAAGGTATTTGAGTGAGTGAGTGACACACACCCTGTAACGGTATGAGTGGAGGCCTAGCCAATAGCCAGTTGCCACAATACAGTCTGTGTGGGCCTGACACACACTGGCTTGCAACTGTGATTATATCACTGAAAAATATTAAATCAAATTTTTTTTATTTGCAAGGTATTTGAGTGAGTGACACCCTGTAACAGTATGAGTGGAGGCCTAGCCACTAGCCAGTGGCCACAATACAGTCTGTGTGGGCCTGACACACACGGGCTTGCAACTGTGATTATATCACAGAAAAATATTAAATAGATTTTTTTTTATTTGCAAGGTATTTGAGTGAATGACACCCTGTAACGGTATAAGTGGAGGCCTAGCCACTAGCCAGTGGCCACAATATAGTCTGTGTGGGCCTGATACACACTGGCTTGCAACTGTGATTATATCACTGAAAAATATTAAATATAATTTTTTTATTTGCAAGGTATTTGAGTGAGCGACACCCTGTAATGGTTTGAGTGGAGGCCTAGCCAGTGGCCACAATACAGTCTGTGTGGGCCTGACACACACTGGCTTGCAACTGTGATTATATCACTGAAAAATATTAAATATAATTTTTTTTATTTGCAAGGTATTTAAGTGAGTGAGTGACACCCTGTAACGGTATGAGTGGAGGCCTAGCCACTAGCCAGTGGCCACAATACAGTCTGTGTGGGTCTGACACACACGGGCTTGCAACTGTGATTATATCACTGAAAAATATTAAATATAATTTTTTTTATCTGCAAGGTATTTGAGTGAGCGACACCCTGTAACGGTTTGAGTGGAGGCCTAGCTAGTGGCCACAATACAGTCTGTGTGGGCCTGACACACACTGGCTTGCAACTGTGATTATATCACTGAAAAATATTAAATATAATTTTTTTTATTTGCAAGGTATTTGAGTGAGCGACACCCTGCAATGGTTTGAGTGGAGGCCTAGCCAGTGGCCACAATACAGTCTGTGTGGGCCTGACACACACTGGCTTGCAACTATGATTATATCACTAAAAAATATTAAATATATTTTTTTTTTTGCAAGGTATTTGAGTGAGTGAGTGACACCCTGTAACGGTATGAGTGGAGGCCTAGCCACTAGCCAGTGGCCACAATACAGTCTGTGTGGGCCTGACACACACTGGCTTGCAACTGTGATTATATCACTGAAAAATATTAAATATAATTTTTTTTATTTGCAATATATTTGAGTGAGAGACACCCTGTAACGGTATGAGTGGAGGCCTAGCCACTAGCAAGTGGCCACAATACAGGCTGTGTGGGCCTGACACACACGGGCTTGCAACTGTGATTATATCACAGAAAAATATTAAATATAATCATTTTTTATCTGCAAGGTATTTAAATGAGCGACACCCTGTAATAGTTTGAGTGAAGGCCTAGCCAGTGGCCACAATACAGTCTGTGTGGGCCTGACACACACTGGCTTGCAACTGGGATTATATCACAGAAAAATATTAAATAGAATTTTTTTTATTTGCAAGGTATTTGAGTGAGTGACACCCTGTAACGGTATGAGTAGAGGCCTAGCCACTAGCAAGTGGCCACAATACAGGCTGTGTGGGCCTGACACACACGGGCTTGCAACTGTGATTATATCACAGAAAAATGTTAAATATAATTATTTTTTATCTGCAAGGTATTTAAATGAGCGACACCCTGTAACGGTTTGAGTGGAGGCCTAGCCAGTGGCCACAATACAGTCTGTGTGGGCCTGACACACACTGGCTTGCAACTGGGATTATATCACAGAAAAATATTAAATATAATTTTTTTTATTTGCAAGGTATTTGAGTGAGTGACACCCTGTAACAGTATGAGTGGAGGCCTAGCCACTAGCCAGTGGCCACAATACAGTCTGTGTGGGCCTGACACACGGGCTTGCAACTGTAATTATATCACAGAAAAATATTAAATATAATTATTTTTTCTCTGCAAGGTATTTGAGTGAGTGACACACTGTAACGGTTTGAGTGGAGGCCTAGCCAGTGGCCACAATACAGTCTGTGTGGGCCTGACACACACTGGCTTGCAAATGGGATTATATCATAGAAAAATATTAAAAAGATTTTATTTTTTTATTTGCAAGGTATTTGAGTGAGTGAGTGACACCCTGTAACGGTATGAGTTGAGGCCTAGCCACTAGCCAGTGGCCACAATACAGTCTGTGTGGGCCTGACACACGGTCTTGCAACTGTAATTATATCACAGAAAAATATTAAATATAATTCCTTTTTCTCTGCAAGGTATTTGAGTGAGTGACACCCTTTAACGGTTTGAGTGGAGGCCTAGCCAGTGGCCACAATACAGTCTGTGTGGGCCTGACACACTGGCTTGCAACTGGGATTATATCACAGTAAAATATTAAATATATATTTTTTTATTTGCAAGGTATTTGAGTGAGTGACACCCTGTAACGGTATGAGTAGAGGCCTAGCCACTAGCCAGTGGCCACAATACAGTCTGCGTGGGCCTGACACACACTGGCTTGCGACTGTGATTAAATCACTGAAAAATATTACATAGAATTATTTTATTTGCAAGGTATTTGAGTGAGTGACATCCTGTAACGGTTTGAGTGGAGGCCTAGCCAGTGGCCACAATACAGTCTGTGTGGGCCTGACACACACTGGCTTGCAACTGTGATTATATCACTGAAAAATATTAAATAGAATTTTTTTTATTTGCAAGGTATTTGAGTGAGTGAGTGACACCCTGTAACGGTATGAGTGGAGGCCTAGCCACTAGTCAGTGGCCATAATACAGTCTGTGTGGGCCTGACACACACTGGCTTGCAACTGTGATTATATCACTGAAAAATATTAAATATAATTTTTTTTATTTGCAAGGTATTTGAGTGAGTGACACCCTGTAACGGTATGAGTGGAGGCCTAGCCACTAGCCAGTGGCCACAATACAGTCTGTGTGGGCCTGACACACACGGGCTTGCAACTGTGATTATATCACTAAAAAATTATAAATATAATTTTTTTATTTGCAAGGTATTTGAGTGAGTGATTGACACCCTGTAACGGTATGAGTGGAGGCCTAGCCACTAGCCAGTGGCCATAATACAGTCTGTGTGGGCCTGACACACACTGGTTTGCAACTGTGATTATATTACTAAAAAATATTAAATAGAATTTTTTTTATTTGCAAGGTATTTGATTGACACCCTGTAACGGTATGAGTGGAGGCATAGCCACTAGCCAGTGGCCACAATACAGTCTGTGTGGGCCTGACACACACGGGCTTGCAACTGTAATTATATCACAGAAAAATATTAAATATAATTTTTTTTTATTTGCAAGGTATTTGAGTGAGTGACACCCTGTAACGGTTTGAGTGGAGGCCTAGCCAGTGGCCACAATACAGTCTGTGTGGGCCTGACACACACTGGCTTGCAACTGTGATTATATCACTGAAAAATATTAAATATATTTTTTTTTATCTGCAAGGTATTTGAGTGAGTGACACCCTGTAACGGTTTGAGTGGAGGCCTAGCCAGTGGCCACAATACAGTCTGTGTGGACCTGACACACACTGGCTTGCAACTGTGATTATATCACTGAAAAATATTAAATAGAATTTTTTTTATTTGCAAGGTATTTGAGTGAGTGAGTGACACCCTGTAACGGTATGAGTGGAGGCCTAGCCTCTAGCCAGTGGCCACAATACAGTCTGTGTGGGCCTGACACACACGGGCTTGCAACTGTGATTATATCACAGAAAAATATTAAATATAATTTTTTTTATTTGCAAGTTATTTGAGTGAGTGACACCCTGTAACGGTATGAGTGGAGGCCTAGCCACTAGCCAGTGGCCACAATACAGTCTGTGTGGGCCTGACACACACGGGCTTGCAACTGTGATTATATCACTGAAAAATATGAAATATCATTTTTTTATCTGCAAGGTATTTGAGTGAGTGACACCCTGTAACGGTTTGAGTGGAGGCCTAGCCAGTGGCCACAATACAGGCTGTGTGGGCCTGACACACACGGGCTTGCAACTGTGATTATATCACTGAAAAATCTTAAATATCATTTTTTTATCTGCAAGGTATTTGAGTGAGTGACACCCTATAACGGTTTGAGTGGAGGCCTAGCCACTAGCCAGTGGCCACAATACAGTCTGTGTGGGCCGGACACACATTGGCTTGCAAACTGTGATTATATCAAAGAAAAATATTAAATATAATTTTTTTATTTGCAAGGTATTTGAGTGAGTGACACCCTGTAACGGTATGAGTGGAGGCCTAGCCACTAGCCAGTGGCCACAATACTGTCTGTGTGGGCCTGACACACACTTGCTTGCAACTGTGATTATATCTCTGACAAATATTAAATATAATTTTTTTTATTTGCTCGGTATTTGAGTGAGTGACACCCTGTAATGGTATGAGTGGAGGCCTAGCCACTAGCCAGTGGCCACAATATAGTCTGTGTGGGCCGGACACACACGGGCTTGCAACTGGGATTATATCACAGAAAAATATTAAATATACGTTTTTTTATCGGCAAGGTATTTGAGTGAGTGACGCCCTGTAACTGTTTGAGTGGAGGCCTAGCCAGTGGCCACAATACAGTCTGTGTGGGCCTGACACACACTGGCTTGCAACTGGGATTATATCACAGAAAAATATTAAATATAATTTTTTTTATCTGCAAGGTATTTTCTGTCACACCCTGTATGAATAGTGTGCACACAGTGCTGTCTGTGACTGAGCCTGCAGCCTCTCACACGCGGGCAACCAGGCAACTGCAATATATATATATATATATATATATAAAAAAAAAATAAAAAGCCGACTGATGTACCAGCTCTGAAAAGGGCTTTTTGGGGTGCTGTCAGGATGCTGTCCTTACAGCAGATGAGTCTGTGGACACAGAACACTGCCCTAGCTAACGCTTTCCCTATTGAATCAGCAGCAGCAGCAGCAGCAGCACTGTCCCTCCTCTCACTAAGAATGCAGCTTCCGAATGAATCTAAAATGGATGCTGTCCAGGAGGTGGGACGGTCTGGTAGGGAGGGTCTGCTGCTGATTGGCTGGAATATGTCCGCTGACTGTGAGGTACAGGGTCAAAGTTTACTCAATTATGATGTATAGGGGGCGGACCGAACATCGCATATGTTCGCCTGCCGCGGCGAACGCGAACAAGCTATGTTCGCCGGGAACTGTTCGCCGGCGAATAGTTCGGGACATCACTAATGATTCCTAGACAGTGGAAACCCCTATTTAAAGGTTTAACTTATCTGCTTTGTCTACTTTAGTCTTTCCCTGAAAATATCAAAATAAGTATTCACATAGTATGAACGTGAGTCGTTATAAGTATATAAGACTTAAAAGTATAAAGGATATGTTTTGTTTGTTACTACACAGTCATATTTAAAAAGGACTTCTTTTGTTTGGCTTTTGTTTGGGTAAGTGGTGTCTACGTATTCACAGTTTCCTTTAAAAAGACGCAGACAGGGGTATGAAGACCCTTGCATTCCTATTAGTTGACTTTAGACATAAGAGACACACATCAAAGCTTAGTAAATAATATGACTAACATTTTGGATGCTTCTGAAGAGGGGATGATATTCCTATGTAGAACACCCAAGTATTTAAAAAGAATTGGGAAAGAATTGTGTAGGTTTAAATATCTAACTGTTTTTATTTCGTTGGCTCCATGCTGGGGGTTGTATTATTCTTTGTACCGCTTATGCTTCTGAAACTCTTTAGTAAGAGCTATAGTGACGTTAGTCAAAAACAGCAGCTTGTAGGCA
Organism: Bufo gargarizans; assembly: GCF_014858855.1. Lineage (NCBI taxonomy): Eukaryota > Metazoa > Chordata > Amphibia > Anura > Bufonidae > Bufo > Bufo gargarizans. Next base: position 283,918,810 of record NC_058080.1, on the reverse strand, counting down.
CACCGTAACAAGTTTATTTGTAGTACGTCCTGAGCTGCTCTTGAGGATTCTCTGCTGTTTCAGAAGGCTCAAAAAAGCTGCAGTATCAGTTGCACTTCAAAAGGGTGAATGCTGGGACTTACTAGACATTCTGCACAGAATGTCTAACATCCAGTCCAAGGACAAAGTTTACAATATAAAATTAATTCTCCTTAGCATCAACATAGATTTTATCTGACCGTCTGGTTCTTACTGATATTGATGTTGGTTCAAATAAAACTTCTCAGGAGAAAAAAAACAGACTTTGAACTGTTGTGACCTCTGATGTGGCAAACTCAAGATTTTCAGGCCATCAGATGAGTTAAAGGGGTTATCTAGGACTTCAATACTGATGGCCTATCCTAAGGATTGCCTATCAATATCTGTCCGATACCCTACACAGCTCCATCAGTTGTGTTAGTGGATGGAGCTGGTTACTGCAGCCGTCACGTTAGGTAAGATAAGGGAAGGACACAGAACATGGCAAAGCAAACAAAACAACTGACTAGGCCTCAAATGCTAGGGAACAATGGGGTCACCTCCTAGCAATCCCTAAAACACTTTCCCTAAGCTGCTATGCCCATGTGCATATCTCGTAGATGTGCACATGCCCACGTACCTAAGACTATAACACACTGAAACAAACCCTCAGCTGTAGGGAAGAGGGAAAGAGACACCTAGCTCCTTCAACAACCGAAGGAGCTAGTGTCACCCTAGAGGCCTAGTAAAAACAGACACAGAAGGAAAAAGGGAAAAGGACTTATCTAAAGATGTGTTGGAGCGACAATCCACCAAACTTCCAGAGCTCACACAAGGCAGAACTATAACCCGCAAAGGCTATAGGGAGAGGAAGGAATAAATAGCCTCACCAATTACCAAAAGAACAACACCTGGGGGGAGGTGGGATTCTGTTCAAACCTACAACAAAACAAACTGTCAGATCGAGTCACGTGCAGCAACTCTGAATCACCTCAGAACACCCACAGGACAGGGCGTGACAGCAGCACTCCTCCCATTGAAATGAATGGGAGGAGTGCTGCAATAAACCTCTCTGTCCAATACACAATGGACAGAGCTGTGTTGTTCTAGCACTGGAGCTTACCCATAAAAGCTGATTGGCTGTTATACAGGATGTAGAACCCCACTGATCAGATATTGATGAACGATTCTGAGGACAAACCATAAATAGTAAAGTCCTAGGAAACCCATTTAAGGGATTCTATCAGATTGCCTTAGGTCATCTGCAGTGTATTCTCTAACTTTACCAAAACATAACATCCAGATATACACATTTCTGCTGACAACCCAGTAATTTGTAAACATTCCTCTATTCATTTCTATATGGGATTTTTTAAACTTCAAATTAATGAAAAACAACAAATCTGAGCAACTCTAAAAACACATAGCACACCTTTCAGTGCTGAGAACATTGAACAAAGTCTGTAATTTATGTGGTTCGGGCTGTATTAACCTCTTCCTGACATCCGCTGTAATAGTATGGAAAATGTTTTACACAGCAGACACCCGGGGCTAATGTTCACAATTAGTGGTAATGCTGATCACGGACGTTTAACCCCTCAGATACCATGGTCAAATGTGATGGCACCTGAGAGCCCGAAAAACCCGGAAGTGTGCGCTTGCCGGGAAGAAACATCTCCCCTGGGTGGAGATCGGGAAGACGTTCCATAGAAGTAATAAACCAGAGCCTGTACTAGGCTTAACCAGAGCCTGAACTAGGCTTCTAGGCTTATTACTTGTATATTACAATTTAGACCAGCAGGTGGCAGCACTGAATTTTAATATAGTGATCTTTGTATAGGGCAGTGGTGGACAAACTTTTTTGTCAACTGAGCCAAATATCGCCAAAACCACGATTGAAATTTCTTTTGAGAGCCACATTTTTAAAACCTAAAATATATAGGAAGGAAGCGCCTGCTGAAGTGAATGGGCCCATGATGCGGGCTGTACACGGCCGTGTGCAGCCCGCATCATGGACCCATTCACTTCAATGGGTCCAGGATCTGGTATATGAGTGCTACAGAGTGCTTTCGTGGTGCTTCTGGCTGTGCCTCTGCACTGCAAAAAACTAGTGCATGCGCTACTTTTTTGCGGTGCGGAGGCACAGCCAGAAGCACCATGGAAGCACTCTGTAGCACTCATATCCCGGTTCCTGGACCCATTGAAGTGAATGGACATCACGTACCCATTATCTTCAGCATGTGCTACTTTTTTGCGGTGCGGGCAGTCGGATGCGGATCGCGAACCACATTCAAGTGAATGGGTCCGCGATCCTGATGCAACTGCCCCATGGTCTGTGTCCGTGCATTGCAGACCGCTATTTGCGGCCCGCAGCACAGGCACGCCGTCCTTACATTCGTGGGCATGAGCCCAGAGTGTGTTTTTGCATACTTTTATATGTACTTTCTTTTATTTGGATCTTGATTATTATTTCATTTTATCTTTATCATTTTTTACTTTTATTAAACTTGTCTGCAGACATTACTTTTGCTGTTTAAACACATGCCAAGTAAATGCTGATGCCAAATAATTGAGTCACCTGTAGAAGGAGGTAGAAGGAGGTACACTGACTCTGACTTGTAGCCTGCAGCGGTGTTCTGTCTCTGGCAGATTTCACTGCCCGGGAAGTTTTCAATACCCTTCGTCACTTCCTCCTCGTTCTGACGTCTACTCTGGAAGGAGGTGCGTACTGCCGGCCCTACTGTGATGCTAGTTAGGGAACACGCCCTCTCTTGCTTTGTGGAACGCAAATGCGTCCCACAGGCAAGATTCGATTCCTCTGTAGTGCAGGATGGGTCGCCGTGGGAAAGAGCCGCATTGAAGGGTCTAAAGAGCCGCTTGTGGCTCGCGAGCCGCACTTTGCCAACCACTGGTATAGGGTAATGGATAAATTCCATTACTCTATACAAATTACAATTTAATGATTGCAAGTTGGGGTCTACTTGGAAAACTAAAAAAAAGTTAAATTAAAAGTCAAAGATTAAAAAAACCATATCCTATATGGTGAATGGCATAAAGAAAAAAATAAAGAAAATGGGCCAATTCCCTAATTTTTCATGACTTCACCTCCCCAAAAAATTGAATAAAAAGTGATCTTCTAGTTCTTCTAGTACCTTGATGCACTTCAATAGATGCGATATGGGCATGCAGACAAATGGCTCTTATCCTCTTATAGTTAGGACATCAGGAACAACTGACCCTAGAACACCCTATTAGTGGGAGGGGGCTAGGAATGCCCTGTCTATCTATACAAAGCACTCTCCCCGAAAGGGGCGACTCTGTCCGGATACCTGACCCTATACCCAGCTAATATCCCTAAGAGACCCTATAAGATGGTTCCTGACATGCCACATTTTGTAAGATAACTCATCAGGGGAAACTGACAAACTTGATATAAAATAATCCAACCAAATTAGTGAATGATAAACTCGTGTAGGAAAAATAATAATAGGGGAAGGTTCAGTGGACCACAAAGGAGCGAAAAAAAAGCATAAAGAGAGTATTCCCCTAATCTATAATGCCCTGCAGTAACCGTCAGTGTCACCGCCAGATCTCTGAGAAGCTCTGACAGACGTTCTTCAGTACCTCTTCCTTGAGGTTCTTTTGTTTTGGTTTTGTTTTGTCATCTCGTTTCCCTCTCTCAGCTGTCATCTAGTTGCACTGATTGCATCCCTTTATATCCCCTCCCATACTGCATCACTTTGCGGTTTATACAACTTCCTGGATTGTGCTCACTGCTAGATGCTGCAACTGCTGGTTCCTGAGATAAGTCTTTTCCTTTATTTGTGTTTTCCTGTTGGCTTGATTCTAGGTGACCCTGACTCCCTCCGTATTTAATTCACGGAGCCGGTGGTCATGTCCCCTCACTATTGTAGGGTTTTCAGGTGTCACTCAGTCTAGGTACAAGGGCATGCAATTTTCTATCATTAAGATCTTTGCATGGGCTGAGCAGTCAGGGAGAGCTCTAGGGCTTTTATAGGGCTCACCCATATGTTCCTTAGTTTGGGATCAAGTCAGTTGGATCTTTATTTGTGACTTCTAGTTTTCTGCAACACCATCCGTGAGAATTAGGGCTACCATATAGAAAATACATACATGCCCACCAGTGGGTATGGGCTGCATGTCTATACGCCGACTGTGGCATCTGGTGTGGCTATTTCCTTTTGCCTCCATTCCCATGTATGTCAGCCTTTTATTGCCTTCCCAAAATACACAAGGGGGTATCACCTCTTAAGGGTCGGCCTATTGTATCGGGAGTTGGGAATCTATGTCAGAATCTGTATTCGCCACTGCTTTGCCGTCATATACATGGGACACAATGGATCTGTTGAGGTGTCTAGAGGGGATCCATGTTGAAGAGGGCAGTCTACTCTGTGGTATTAATGTGGAGGCCCTATATTCCAGTATACCACACTCTCTAGGTATCAAAGCTGTAGACAATTTTCTGCAATCTTGTGGTTGTCAGTACCGCTCCCACAGCCTTTTTGTTCTTCGCATTTTGGAATTCACCCTGACCAAAAATGTCTTCTCATTTGACAACAAACTGTACCACCACCTCAAGGGCACTGCAATGGGAAGTCAGTGTGCACCGTCGTACGCAAATTTGTTCCTGGGCTGGTGAGAAAAGACTATGGTCTTTGCAGAGGAATTTTCAAATGCTATCAACTCCATAGGGCTGTGGGCGCGGTACATCAATGACATTTTCATAATTTCAAATGGTATTAGAATCCTTTGTAAAGGATCTCAATGACAACTGTATTGGCCTACATTTTACCTATGAGTCGGACGAGGTGTCCCTACCTTTCCCGGAAGTACAGAAACATAGAAATAGGAGGGTGGAGTTGGACACCTTGGTTTACAGGAAGCCTAGCTCTACTAATTCCCTGCTGAGGTGGGAGAGTGGTCATCAACTTCCACTCAGAAGAGGAATTCCTAAAAAACAGTACCTCTGTCTTAGGAGAAACTGTTCCACTAAACAGGCATTTATTTCTCAAGCTTCTGATCTACATCAGAGATTTTTGCAACGTGGATATCCTGATGACATCCTTAGATCAGCGTTTAGGTCAGCATTACAAGAGGAGAGCTCTACTCTCCTCTTCCCCAGGACTGTGGAGAATCCAGATACTAAGCTGATTCGCCTCATCAATACATATGATAAGACAGTGGCACAGATACGGGAGGTTGTGAACCGACATTGGCAAATCCTTACCATGGATCCTGATCTGAAAGAGGTTGTAGGTGATCATCCACATATTACTTACCACTGTAGTAGGAGTCTGCAGGATAGACTAATGCATAGTGACTTTGCACCACTAACTTCCTCTGCAGTTTCTGGCTTCAAAAGCGTACTAAGGGCTGCTTTAGGTGTAGTGATTGCATTGCTTGTAAACATATCCAGACTGGTAAGACTTTTAAAAGTAACATCACTGGGAGAGAATATATCATTCGCCACTACATCAATTGTAAAACCATAGGGGCTATTTACAGCCTCACATGTGAATGTGGCAAAGAATATATTGGCAAAACTATTCGTGAATTTCGCAGAAGAGTGGGTGAACATCTTAATGATATTGCCAACATGAAGGACACACCTATAGCCCAGCATGTTCATTGCCATCACAATGGTAGGGCCAGTGTGTCCTTTATGGGTATTCACAAAGTGATTCCGTCCAAAACGGGTGGCAATTGGGATAGAGAAATTCTCAAGAGGGAGGCCTGTTGGATCTACTACCTTAAAACTACAGTTCCACTGGGACTTAACAAATAGCTTAGTTTTAGCAGTTTTTTTTTACTAGCAAATCCAGGGCTTAAATTGTTTTTGGAGAGTAGTATTCGTCTCCCCCACCTGTTCCTTTCACACCCCTCATATTTATTATTTTTTCATTTGAACATTAATTTTTTTATAGGTATGTCTTTCAGTTGTCTCTTATGCCTCCCCAATTCTATGGGCAAATAAACGTGATTTGGATATTGCCCAAAAAGCTCCTTTGCTTTTCTTGTTTGTTGAACACTGACAGTCATTTTTTCTATGCCTATTGACAACATTCGGTGCGTCCAGGGCTTTTTTCGGGTGTCCCGGTTTCTGGGCACCAGGCCGGCTTTCTTCATTGAATTAGTTCAGCCCCACGTGGCCGCCATGGTTATGTGGTCACGTTTTTCGGTGACGCAGCATGCAAGTCACATGCCCTGCACACATGTCTTTCGGGGCGGTCCCTGGGATTCGGCGAGTTAGACGCGGCTTTTTGAATAGACACACCAGATGCCACAGTCGGCGTATAGACATGCAGCCCATACCCACTGGCGGTCATGTATGTATTTTCTATATGGTAGCCCTAATTTACTGCAGGGCATTATAGATTAGGGGAATACTCTTTTTTTCTATCCTTTGGGGTCCACTGACTCTTTGGAGATTTTTTAGTTAATCCCCCCTCCCATTATTATTTTTCCTACGCAAGTTTATGATTCTCTAATTTGGTCAGTTTTTTATTTTATATCAAGGATACTCTATTTTGTCAGTTTCCCGTGATGAGTTATCTTACGAAACGTGGCATGTCGGGAACCATCTTATAGGGTCTCTTAGGGATATTGGCTGGGTATAGGGTCAGGTATCCCGACGGAGTCGCCCCTTTCGGAGCAAGTGCTCTGTATAGATAGACAGGGCATTCCTAGCCCGCTTTCCACTAATAGGGTGTTCTAGGGTCAGTTGTTCCTGATGTCCTAACTATATAAGAGGATAAGAGCCACCTGTCTGCATGCCCATATCGCATCCATTGAAGTGCGTTAAGGTAATAGAAGAACTCTGAGAAGCTCTCCAGTAGCTATTTGGGATTGGTGTTGGATTACATCTAATGAAGTACACCGAGGATGTGAGATTATTCAATTTTTTCCCTACTGTGTTCTATGGGCCTTGTATTGCCTCATGGCTCCGATCTAGGGGGCCATATAATATGTTATTTACTTTAATGTTCCTGTATGTCTTTTTGGTGTAGTGCATCTATTTTATTATAGTAATGAGTAAAGGTTAAGTTTTATCTCCTTTTTTGCCCCTTCAGGGTTTTTTGGCAGTATCAAAACACAAATAAAGCTATGGTTTCGCCATAATCGTACTGAGCTGCAGAATGAAGATCACAAGTCAGTTTTACCTGAACCAGTCTAGGTTTTTATAAAACTGGGTAGATAACTTAGCAATCTACCCGGTTTATTATTCTACATGTATCAGGTGCCTGACATGACTTCTAAGTATAGTGGAAGGCCAGTCAGTATCCTCTTTTTTGAGGGACACACCTTCTTGAAGTTGCTGCAGAGACCTCCCATGATTAGTCATTTTTTAGCTTCTTTCTACTGCCTGCTACTCTGTGAGCACTTAATATTTCCATGTAGCTGTTAAGTGGGCCCCCAGAATGAATTTTACTTGTGGGCCCTAGGCACCCCAGTCTGACACTGATCATAGTGTACAGCAAGACTACAATGAATGAATGGAGGTTTATCCTCTCCAGTAGGGATAAGCGAATCGACTTTGGATGAAACTTCATTCTAATACTGTACAGAGCAGGATGTGCTGATAGCCAGATATAGTCTGGAGATCACGTGGGGAATGCCAGGAAGAGATCTTCACAAGGGAACGTCACACTGTTTCTGCTCCCGGGATCAGAGTGTGTAGTGACAATGTATGGAAGCCAGACCCCTTTAGTCTTCATTTCAGTTACACTTACAGCTTGGCGTTACATTGATTTGGTTGTGGAACCAGTGGTACGACCATTTCTCCTAAGTGTCTCAGAAGCCGTTGTTCAATAGGACAATGCCAGGCCGCATGTTACTCATTCTACTGTGAGCAGCCTGAGTGGCCTACACATGCTTGTCTTCCATTGAGCACATCAGGAATGTCATTGGTTGGCAAGTGCAAAGGGAGTTGATAGCAGTGGATCTTGATTTACATTCCATGATTTTTCCTTCTTGGTGTTGCAATTTCGATGTTGTGGGGTGTAATAATAATAATAATACTAATAAATTATGATTCCGTGTAGCCAACCGATCAGCAAATAGCCATGCCCTGTGAGTGCAGGAACAGCAAAGGGAGATCATAGGGAGAGTTTTTAGACACTGTAGGGAGAGCATAGGAAGAGAATAGGGAGACTGCATAGTGCAGGTTGAGTGTAATCATCTTGTCTAGAGATAAATCGAAGCTGACAAAGTGGAATTCGATCCAAATTTCAGGAAAAATTTGATTTGCAACAATGCCGAATTTCCTCGCGCTTTGTGGTAATGAACCGCATTTTTTCCTAAAATGGCTGCTGCACGTGTGAGGACATGAAGACATGAACTCTGGTAAGGTGGGATCACCCATAATGCCATGCATGCAGCCAATCAGCAGCCAGCCAGCTCTATGATGCCACAGCCCTATAAATAGCGTCAGCCATCTTAGATTCTGCCATTTACCAGTTTACTTAGTGCAGGGAGAAAGTCGTCAGCAGGCGCTAGGGACAGTGTTATAAAAAATTTCATTGTGCTAAAAAAATGATTTCCAAGTGCAGGACAAGATTATTATGGTGTAGGGAAAGGATAGGGATGAATCATTCCACAGCATTTATGTTGAAAAGGGTTCAATAGGGAAGGTTACAGCCTGGGAAGTAGTAACAATCCTATTACACCTTGCTGCACTGACTGGGGATCCAAATTCCCATTATACAGCTCTGTAATTCTATCAGACCATTCTCATTAGGGTGCAAGTGCTCTTTGAAACAGGCATTAACAGGGTTTAATACAAGGAAATATTTATATGTCTTATTTGCCCTTGTGCGGTGCAGTTATATGTTCTAAAGCATTTATTGGCTTGTATTAGTGGGAAAAAACGACAGCCATTTTTGCTGTGTATTAGTGGAAAAAGTAAAATATATTTGCTGTTCAGCGGTGCAGTTATATGTTCTAAAGCCCTTTTTGTCATGTATTAGTGGAAAAAATAAATATCTAGTGGCCAGTCAGAGGTGCAGTTATATGTTGTAAAGACTTTTGTGCTGTGTATTAGTGGAAAAAGAAAAAATATATTTGCCGGTCAGCGGTGCAATTATGTTTTAAAGCCTTTTGTGGCGTGTATTAGTGGCAAAATAAAAAATATATTTTTCGTTCAGCAGTGCAGTTATCTGTTCTAAAGACTGTTGTGGTAAGTATTAGTGGAAAAAGAAAAAATATATTTGCCGTTCAGCGGTGCAGTTATCTGTTCTAAAACATTTTTTGCCGTGTATTAGTGAAAAAATATAAAATATATTTGCCGATCAGCGGTGCAGTTATCTGTTCTACAGGGAGTGCAGAATTATTAGGCAAGTTGTATTTTTAAGGATTAATTTTATTATTGAACAACAACCATGTTCTCAATGAACCCAAAAAACTCATTAATATCAAAGCTGAATATTTTTGGAAGTAGTTTTTAGTTTGATTTTAGTTTTAGCTATTTTAGGGGAATATCTGTGTGTGCAGGTGTCTATTACTGTGCATAATTATTAGGCAACTTAACAAAAAACAAATATATACCCATTTCAATTATTTATTTTTACCAGTGAAACCAATATAACATCTCAACATTCACAAATATACATTTTTGACATTCAAAAACAAAACAAAAACAAATCAGTGACCAATATAGCCACCTTTCTTTGCAAGGACACTCAAAAGCCTGCCATCCATGGATTCTGTCAGTGTTTTGATCTGTGTCACGACCCTGGGTCTTGGTCGTGACTCCTTGGGAGCCGCATGCAGTTACCCGCGGTTTTGGTGTTGTGACAACCGCAGCTGGGGGCACTTAGTGGTTTACCTCAGGTGCGGTTGCCGCGGATAACACGCATGCGTGCGGTTGCCCTTGGCAACGTGTTTTATGTGCACTCCCTTTGTGTGTTTGTTGTGCACGATGTTGTGTTGGTTGTATGCACTTGGACACCTCCCTTCACCTGCGGTTGTCCGCGGCAACGTCTGGTGTTGTGGGCATGTGGTGGCAGGGTCTCGGCCTGCTGGTTGTTCTTCAGGACACGGCTGCCACGCATGCCTTTGCCAGCGGTAACAGGTGAGTGAGTGTGTGTGTGCTATTTCCCTTTAAGTTGGTGTTTTCCCTTCTCTTCTGTGGTGTAGGAAGGGTTAACTCCCTTCCCAGTGTGTGTGAGTCACTGGGTGTGTCTGGCCGTTTGGGTGTGGCCACTTGGCCTATAAAGCCTCAGTCCCTGGCTGGGTTCAGTAGGTTGCTCTCAGCCATGCTGGCTGGAGCAGCCTCCTGTCTCCTCCATCTGCCTGGTGGGGACCATCCTTCTGGTCATAAAACCTTTGTTACCTTGTCTGATGTTATGTTTATGTGTATGTGGTTGCTGGCTTGTTGCACCTTATGGTTCCCTGGTTCCCTGTGTGATGTATGGTGTGTGCTGTTGTCTTTTCTGTTGTTGTAGACAGACAGCACTTTTGCATGGGTTCCGGGCGGTGTGTTTGTGGCAGGTAGGTGAGGTTGTAGTTCCACATACCTGCCACAAGTGGTATTGGATTCCCCTTATTACCAGCTTGGCCTTTCTAGGCTCCTGTTCCTCCGTGTTCTGGAGGAACAGGTAGTCTATCCAGCTCCTAGCCTAGGGACCTGCGGAGGGATAGTAGGGACCCGAGGTTCCTGCGCATGGGTCCTCCTACCCTAAAGGTCGGCCCATGCAGGTTAGGAGTTAGGGTCAGATCAGGGAGACTTTAGGAGGTGACCTGCTCCCTGATCCTGTGGTCCTGGCCTTGCAGCGACCCAACATCTACGGGTACCGCACGGCTGGGGGTTTCCCCCACCGCCAGCCGTGACAGTATGACCAGAACTTGCACCTCACCTGGTGCTCCTTCGTAAGAGGGTGAAGCATGCATCCATTGACCGTTGGGGTGCATGCACGTTCTCCGGAGGGAGAGCGTTACGGGGTTCACCGTTAACGGCGCGGTTGGTGGCTTTTCCCCGCCACCTTGCTAACCGTGTCCGTGTTGGTGACCCCTCGTCCCTCTCAGGGTTCCTATCTCTGGTCGTCTGCTGGCAGCATTCCTTCGGTGTTCCGGCAGGAATGCTGGTTGGGGAGTGTCTGCTGGCACCGACCTGGAGTAGGAACGTCCTCCTGAGTTGGACGCGGTGTTCTGTTTCCCTTGCTGTGTCTGTTGTCCCCTCCGGTGTGTTTGTCATTCCTCTCCCCACCTGGTGTATGTAGTTGTGGTGTGGGTTTTGTCTGAGAGGTTTGATTATGGTGTGTGATGGCTCCGGAAGGGGCGTGCTTACCCGGAGGGGTTAAGTGAAGGCAAGACCGTGGGTTTCCCAGCCCGGAGCCTCTTTCCATCTTGGCTGCGGCAGGTAAGAGTAGATAACATTGTTATTGTGCTTTGTGTCTTACCTGCCGTACGGCTTCCCCCATTGCCTTGCATCCTGTCAGCTACTGGGCCTCTGGAGACGCCTGTCATCCGTGTCGTGGATGCACAGACATTCTCTGCCCTGTCATCAGGCCTAGGGTGTAGCAGGGATAGCAGGGTCCTAGGTTGGAGAGTATGAGCCCCCTTACCTTATGAGGCGGCTCATACGCTAGGAGTCCAGGGAGAGCGTTTAGGGTTACGTGAGGAGGTGACCAGCTCCCTGTCCCCTGCTATCTGGCGTTGCAGCAACAGCTATTGCACGGTGGGGGGTTTTTCCCCACTCACCACCGTGACAATCTGTTCACCATCAACATTGCGTGCAGCAGCAACCACAGCCTCCCAGACACTGTTCAGAGAGGTGTACTGTTTTCCCTCCTTGTAAATCTCACATTTGATGATGGACCACAGGTTCTCAATGGGGTTCAGATCAGGTGAACAAGGAGGCCATGTCATTAGATTTTCTTCTTTTATACCCTTTCTTGCCAGCCACGCTGTGGAGTACTTGGACGCGTGTGATGGAGCATTGTCCTGCATGAAAATCATGTTTTTCTTGAAGGATGCAGACTTCTTCCTGTACCACTGCTTGAAGAAGGTGTCTTCCAGAAACTGGCAGTAGGACTGGGAGTTGAGCTTGACTCCATCCTCTACCCGAAAAGGCCCCACAAGCTCATCTTTGATGATACCAGCCCAAACCAGTACTCCACCTCCACCTTGCTGGCGTCTGAGTCAGACTGGAGCTCTCTGCCCTTTACCAATCCAGCCACGGGCCCATCCATCTGGCCCATCAAGACTCACTCTCATTTCATCAGTCCATAAAACCTTAGAAAAATCAGTCTTGAGATATTTCTTGGCCCAGTCTTGACGCTTCAGCTTGTGTGTCTTGTTCAGTGGTGGTCGTCTTTCAGCCTTTCTTACCTTGGCTATGTCTCTGAGTATTGCACACCTTGTGCTTTTGGGCACTCCAGTGATGTTGCAGATCTGAAATATGGCCAAACTGGTGGCAAGTGGCATCTTGGCAGCTGCACGCTTGACTTTTCTCAGTTCATGGGCAGTTATGGTGCGACCCTGTTGACTATTTTGAATGAAACGCTTGATTGTTCGATGATCACGCTTCAGAAGCTTTGCAATTTTAAGAGTGCTGCATCCCTCTGCAAGATATCTCACTATTTTTGCCTTTTCTGAGCCTGTCAAGTCCTTCTTTTGACCCATTTTGCCAAAGGAAAGGAAGTTGCCTAATAATTATGCACACCTGATATAGGGTGTTGATGTCATTAGACCACACCCCTTCTCATTACAGAGATGCACATCACCTAATATGCTTAATTGGTAGTAGGCTTTCGAGCCTATACAGCTTGGAGTAAGACAACATGCATAAAGAGGATGATGTGGTCAAAATACTCATTTGCCTAATAATTCTGCACTCCCTGTAAAGCCTTTTGTGGCATGTATTAGTGGAAAAAGAAAAAAATATATTTGCTGGTCAGCGGTGCAGTTATCTGTTCTAAAGCCTTTTGTGGCGTGTATTAGTGGAAAAAGAAAAAATATATGTGACGGTCCGCGGTGCAGTTATCTGTTCTAAAGCCTTTTGTGGCATGTATTAGTGGAAAAAGAAAAAATATATTTGATGGTCAGTGGTGCAGTTATATGTTTTAAAACCTTTTGTGGTGCTCATTAGTAGAAAAAGAAAATATATATTTGCCAATCAGCTGTGCATTTATATGTTGTAAAGCCTTTTGTGGTGTGCATTAGTGAAATAAGTGTCACGATGCACTCTGTGCATTCCAGTAGGCCTGGACGGCTGAGGCACTCTCGCGTCATCAGCGCGCCTGGCGTCGCCCATTCCCGTGGTAACCACACTGGGGCTGAGTGCCAAGCTGATCACTCGGCGCTCGGCTGAATTGGAACTCAGGAGCCATGTTACGCTGGCCACGTCACATGACTCCACTAGCGCCCTATTTAAACAGGCAATCTGCTTGCCACAGATTGCCTGTTATTGAGGTCCTTCCTGCGATATTACTTACCTGGTTTGTTGGTCCTGCTTGTCTTCTGATTACCCATCCATCTAATCCCTTAGTCTTGGCGTTTCCTCCTGGTTCTGACTTCGGCTTCTCCTGACAATCCTCTCTTGCTCCTCTGGTACCGTGCTGCTCTCTTGATTTCTGACTCGGCTTGTTTGACTTCTCTGTTGCATGTATTGTCTGTCTTCCTTGCACTTATCCTAGCTAAGGGTTTGTCGACCAGTTGTCCCTTGTCACTAAGACTTGCAAGGCAAATAGGCAGGGACAGGGACGCGGGTTGAGCTTAGTGGTCACTTCCCCACCCCCTGTGTGGGTGACAGAATAACAGGCCCAAATTACCACTGTTACCATGAATCCTTTGGTTACCCTGACGGAGCATGTTTCTAATTTGACTCAGATGGTTCAGGAATTGGGGGAGAAACTCCATTTACATGAGTCAGGACTAGAGTTGAGCGGACACCTGGATGTTCGGGTTCGAGAAGTTCGGCCGAACTTCCCGGAAATGTTCGGGTTCGGGATCCGAACTTCGTCCCGAACCCCATTGAAGTCAATGGGGACCCGAACTTTTTGGCACTAAAAAGGCTGTAAAACAGCCCAGGAAAGGGCTAGAGGGCTGCAAAAGGCAGCAACATGTAGGTAAATCCCATGCAAACAAATGTGGATAGGGAAATGAATAAAAATAAAAATAAAATAAATAAAAATTAACCAATATCAATTGGAGAGAGGTCCCATAGCAGAGAATCTGGCTTCACGTCACCCACCACTGGAACAGTCCATTCTCAGATATTTAGACCCCGGCACCCAGGCAGAGGAGAGAGGTCCCGTAACAGAGAATCTGGCTTCATGTCAGCAGAGAATCAGTCTGCATGTCATAGCAGAGAATCAGGCTTCACGTCAGCCACCACTGCAACAGTCCATTGGCATATATTTAGGCCCAGCACCCAGGCAGAGGAGAGAGGTCCCGTAACAGAGAATCTGGCTTCATGTCAGCAGAGAATCAGTCTGCATGTCATAGCAGAGAATCAGGCTTCACGTCACCCAACATTGGAACAGTCCGTTGGCATATATTTAGGCCCAGCACCCAGGCAGAGGAGAGAGGTCCCGTAACAGAGAATCTGTCTTCATGTCAGCAGAGAATCAGTCTGCATGTCATAGCAGAGAATCAGGCTTCACGTCACCCAACATTGGAACAGTCCATTGGCATATATTTAGGCCCAGCACCCAGGCAGAGGAGAGAGGTCCCGTAACAGAGAATCTGTCTTCATGTCAGCAGAGAATCAGTCTGCATGTCATAGCAGAGAATCAGGCTTCACGTCAGCCACCACTGCAACAGTCCATTGGCATATATTTAGGCCCAGCACCCAGGCAGAGGAGAGAGGTCCCGTAACAGAGGATCTGGCTTCATGTCAGCAGATAATCAGTCTGCATGTCATAGCAGAGAATTAGGCTTCATGTCAGCCACCACTGCAACAGTCCATTGGCATATATTTAGGCCCAGCACCCAGGCAGAGGAGAGAGGTCCCGTAACAGAGAATCTGGCTTCATGTCAGCAGAGAATCAGTCTGCATGTCATAGCAGAGAATCAGGCTTCACGTCACCCAACATTGGAACAGTCCATTGGCATATATTTAGGCCGAGGCACCCAGGCAGAGGAGAGAGGTCCCGTAACAGAGAATCTGTCTTCATGTCAGCAGAGAATCAGTTTGCATGTCATAGCAGAGAATCAGGCTTCACGTCAGCCACCACTGCAACAGTCCATTGGCATATATTTAGGCCCAGCACCCAGGCAGAGGAGAGAGGTCCCGTAACAGAGAATCTGTCTTCATGTCAGCAGAGAATCAGTCTGCATGTCATAGCAGAGAATCAGGCTTCATGTCAGCCACCACTGCAACAGTCCATTGGCATATATTTAAGCCCAGCACCCAGGCAGAGGAAAGAGGTCCCGTAACAGAGGATCTGTCTTCATGTCAGCAGAGAATCAGTCTGCATGTCATAGCAGAGAATCAGGCTTCACGTCAGCCACCACTGCAACAGTCCATTGGCATATATTTAGGCCCAGCACCCAGGCAGAGGAGAGAGGTCCCGTAACAGAGAATCTGGCTTCATGTCAGCAGAGAATCAGTCTGCATGTCATAGCAGAGAATCAGGCTTCACGTCAGCCACCACTGCAACAGTCCATTGGCATATATTTAGGCCCAGCACCCAGGCAGAGGAGAGAGGTCCCGTAACAGAGAATCTGTCTTCATGTCAGCAGAGAATCAGTCTGCATGTCATAGCAGAGAATCAGGCTTCACTTGCCCCAACATTGGAACAGTCCATTGGCATATATTTAAGCCCAGGCACCCAGGCAGAGGAGAGAGGTCCCGTAACAGAGAATCTGTCTTCATGTCAGCAAAGAATTAGTCTGCATGTCATAGCAGAGAATCAGGCTTCACGTCAGCCACCACTGCAACAGTCCATTGTCAGATATTTAGGCCCAGCACCCAGGCAGAGGAGAGAGGTCCCGTAACAGAGAATCTGTCTTCATGTCAGCAGAGAATCAGTCCTCATGTCATAGCAGAGAATCAGGCTTCTCGTCAGCCACCACTTCAACAGTCCATTGGCATATATTTAGGCCCAGCACCCAGGCAGAGGAGAGAGGTCCCGTAACAGAGGATCTGGCTTCATGTCAGCAGAGAATCAGTCTGCATGTCATAGCAGAGAATCAGGCTTCACGTCAGCCACTACTGCAACAGTCCATTGGCATATATTTAGGCCCAGCACCCAGGCAGAGGAGAGAGGTCCCGTAACAGACAATCTGGCTTCATGTCAGCAGAGAATTAGTCTGCATGTCATAGCAGAGAATCAGGCTTCACGTCACCCATCATTGGAACAGTCCATTGGCATATATTTAGGCCCCGTCACCCAGACAGAGGAGAGGTTCATTCAACTTTGGGTAGCCTTGCAATATAATGGCGAAATGAAAATAAAAATAGGATTTAATGAGGAAGTGCCCTGGAGTACAATAATATATGGTTAAGGGGAGGTAGTTAATGTCTAATCTGCACAAGGGATGGACAGGTCCTGTGGGATCCATGCCTGGTTCATTTTTATGAACGTCAGCTTGTCCACATTGGCTGTAGACAGGCGGCTGCCTTTGTCTGTAATGACGCCCCCTGCCGTGCTGAATACACGTTCAGACAAAACGCTGGCCGCCGGGCAGGCCAGCACCTCCAAGGCATAAAAGGCTAGCTCTGGCCACGTGGACAATTTAGAGACCCAGAAGTTGAATGGGGCCGAACCATCAGTCAGTACGTGGAGGGGTGTGCACACGTACTGTTCCACCATGTTAGTGAAATGTTGCCTCCTGCTAACACGTTGCGTATCAGGTGGTGGTGCAGTTAGCTGTGGTGTGTTGACAAAACTTTTCCACATCTCTGCCATGCTAACCCTGCCCTCAGAGGAGCTGGCCGTGACACAGCTGCCTTGGCGACCTCTTGCTCCTCCTCTGCCTTGGCCTTGGGCTTCCACTTGTTCCCCTGTGACATTTGGGAATGCTCTCAGTAGCGCGTCTACCAACGTGCGCTTGTACTCGCGCATCTTCCTATCACGCTCCAGTGCAGGAAGTAAGGTGGGCACATTGTCTTTGTACCGTGGATCCAGCAGGGTGGCAACCCAGTAGTCCGCACACGTTAAAATGTGGGCAACTCTGCTGTCATTGCGCAGGCACTGCAGCATGTAGTTGCTCATGTGTGCCAGGCTGCCCAGAGGTAAGGACAAGCTGTCCTCTGTGGGAGGCGTATCGTCATCGTCCTGCCTTTCCCCCCAGCCACGCACCAGTGATGGGCCCGAGCTGCGTTGGGTGCCACCCCGCTGTGACCATGCTTCATCCTCATCCTCCTCCACCTCCTCCTCTTCCTCGTCCTCCTCGTCCTCCAGTAGTGGGCCCTGGCTGGCCACATTTGTACCTGGCCTCTGCTGTTGCAAAATACCTCCCTCTGAGTCACTTCGAAGAGACTGGCCTGAAAGTGCTAAAAATGACCCCTCTTCCTCCTCCTCCTCCTCCTGGGCCACCTCCTCTTCCATCATCGCCCTAAGTGTTTTCTCAAGGAGACATAGAAGTGGTATTGTAACGCTGATAATGGCGTCATCGCCACTGGCCATGTTGGTGGAGTACTCGAAACAGCGCAACAGGGCACACAGGTCTCGCATGGAGGTCCAGTCATTAGTGGTGCTGTTCCGTAGTGCGACTGACCCGTGCGTGCTGCAGCTGAAACTCCACTATGGCCTGCTGCTGCTCGCACAGTCTGTCCAGCATGTGCAAGGTGGAGTTCCACCTGGTGGGCACGTCGCATATGAGGCGGTGAGCGGGAAGGCCGAAGTTACGCTGTAGCGCAGACAGGCGAGCAGCAGCAGGATGTGAACGCCGGAAGCGCGAACAGACGGCCCGCACTTTATGCAGCAGCTCTGACATGTCGGGGTAGTTGTGAATGAACTTCTGCACCACCAAATTCAGCACATGCGCCAAGCAAGGGATGTGCGTCAAACCGGCTAGTCCCAGAGCTGCAACGAGATTTCGCCCATTATCGCACCCCACCAGGCCGTGCTTGAGGCTCACCGGCAGCAACCACTCGTCGGTCTGTTGTGCTATACCCCGCCACAACTCCTGTGCGGTGTGGGGCCTGTCCCCCAAACATATGAGTTTCAGAATGGCCTGCTGACGTTTACCCCGGGCTGTGCTGAAGTTGGTGGTGAAGGTGTGTGGCTGACTGGATGAGCAGGTGGAAGAAGAGGAGGAGGAAGCCGAGTAAGGAGGAGGTGGCAACAGGAGGCAAAGAATGTTGCCCTGTGATCCTTGGCGGCGGAAGGACGTGCGCCAAACAGCTCTCCGCCTGGGGCCCAGCTGCCACTACATTTACCCAGTGTGCAGTTAGGGAGATATAGCGTCCCTGGCCGTGCTTACTGGTCCACGTATCTGTGGTTAGGTGGACCTTGCCACAGATGGCGTTGCGCAGTGCACACTTGATTTAATCGGATACTTGGTTGTGCAGGGAAGGCACGGCTGGGAACAACATACTGTGGGACAGCAAGCGACATGAGCTGTTTGAAGCTGTCTGTGTCCACCAGCCTAAATGACAGCATTTCATAGGCCAGTAGTTTAGAAATGCTGGCATTCAGGGCCAGGGAGGGTGGCTAGGTGGGAATTTACGCTTTCTCCCAAATGTTTGTGAGATGGAGAGCTGAACGCTGCCGTGTGACATGGTTGAGATGCTTGGTGACGGAGGTGGTGGTGGTTTTGGTGGTACATCCCCTGTTTGCTGTGCGGCAGGTGCCAACGTTCCTCCAGAGGCGGAGGAAGAGGCCGAGGCGGCAGCAGCAGAAGAGGCCGAGGCGGCAGCAGCAGAAGAGGCCGAGGCGGCAGCAGCAGAAGAGGTAGCAGGGGGAGCCTGAGTGACTTCCTTGGTTTTAAGGTGTTTACTCCACTGCAGTTCATGCTTTGCATGCAGGTGCCTGGTCATGCAGGTTGTGCCAAGGTTCAGAACGTTAATGCCTCGCTTCAGGCTCTGATGGCATAGTGTGCAAACCACTCGGGTCTTGCCGTCAGCACATTGTTTGAAGAAGTGCCATGCCAGGGAACTCCTTGAAGCTGCCTTTGGGGTGCTCGGTCCCAGATGGCGGCGGTTAGTAGCAGGCGGAGTCTCTTGGCGGCGGGTGTTCTGCTTTTGCCCACTCCTCCCTCTTTTGCTACGCTGTTGGCTCGGTCTCACCACTGCCTCTTCCTCCGAACTGTGAAAGTCAGTGGCACGACCTTCATTCCATGTGGGGTCTAGGACCTCATCGTCCCCTGCATCGTCTTTCACCCAGTCTTGATCCCTGACCACCTGTTCAGTCTGCACACTGCAGAAAGACGCAGCAGTTGGCACCTGTGTTTCGTCATCATCAGAGACATGCTGAGGTGGTATTCCCATGTCCTCATCATCAGGAAACATAAGTGGTTGTGCGTCAGTGCATTCTATGTCTTCCACCGCTGGGAAAGGGCTGGGTGGATGCCCTTGGGAAACCCTGCCAGCGGAGTCTTCAAACAGCATAAGAGACTGCTGCATAACTTGAGGCTCAGACAGTTTCCCTGGTATGCATGGGGGTGATGTGACAGACTGATGGGCTTGGTTTTCAGGCGCCATCTGTGCGCTTTCTGCAGAAGACTGGGTGGGAGAAAATGTGAACGAACTGGATCCACTGTCGGCCACCCAATTGACTATTGCCTGTACCTGCTCAGGCCTTACCATCCTTAGAACGGCATTGGGCCACACCAAATATCGCTGTAAATTATGGCGGCTACTGGGGCCTGAGGTAGTTGGTACACTAGGACGTGTGGCTGTGGAAGAACGGCCACGTCCTCTCCCAGCACCGGAGGGTCCACTAAAACCACCACGACCATGTCCGCGTCCTTTACTAGATGTTTTCCTCATTGTTATCGTTCACCACAACAACAAAAATATTATTTGGCCCAATGTATTGAATTCAAATTCAGGCCTTTTTTTACAGACACCTAACACTATCTGGCTATCTATTTAGGTACCGTATTACACTAATACAGGCACAGCAGTAACCACAGATTTAGCTGAATATAAATTTGAGGCTATAGTATTTAGGCGCTGGGTGACAGGTATAGATTTACTGACAGAATTAGACTTGGAAATGCACAGTAGCGTGTCTGTGAAGTTATTCAGAATGACCCTATGTGCACCTTGAATCTGATATACCCTTTTAGGGATAGATTTCAAATAGCTCTGATACAGCAGAAACCACTAAATTAGGAAATTGCTAAATTGGGAATTGTATTTCAACCCAGAACAAAAAATGTGCTTTGACGGACACTAAATAACTTGCCCAGCCACAACAGTACAGCAGTAACGACAGATTTAGCTGGATATAAATTTGAGGCCTAGTACACTGCGTGCAGAATTATTAGGCAAATTAGTATTTTGACCACATCATCCTCTTTATGCATGTTGTCTTACTCCAAGCTGTATAGGCTTGAAAGCCTACTACCAATTAAGCATATTAGGTGATGTGCATCTCTGTAATGAGAAGGGGTGTGGTCTAATGACATCAACACCCTATATCAGGTGTGCATAATTATTAGGCAACTTCCTTTCCTTTGGCAAAATGGGTCAAAAGAAGGACTTGACAGGCTCAGAAAAGTCAAAAATAGTGAGATATCTTGCAGAGGGATGCAGCACTCTTAAAATTGCAAAGCTTCTGAAGCGTGATCATTGAACAATCAAGCGTTTCATTCAAAATAGTCAACAGGGTCGCAAGAAGCGTGTGGAAAAACCAAGGTGCAAAATAACTGCCCATGAACTGAGAAAAGTCAAGCGTGCAGCTGCCAAGATGCCACTTGCCACCAGTTTGGCCATATTTCAGAGCTTCAACATCACTGGAGTGCCCAAAAGCACAAGGTGTGCAATACTCAGAGACATGGCCAAGGTAAGAAAGGCTGAAAGACGACCACCACTGAACAAGACACACAAGCTGAAACGTCAAGACTGGGCCAAGAAATATCTCAAGACTGACTTTTCTAAGGTTTTATGGACTGATGAAATGAGAGTGAGTCTTGATGGGCCCGTGGCTGGAATGGTAAAGGGCAGAGAGCTCCAGTCCGACTCAGACGCCAGCAAGGTGGAGGTGGAGTACTGGTTTGGGCTGGTATCATCAAAGATGAGCTTGTGGGGCCTTTTCGGGTTGAGGATGGAGTCAAGCTCAACTCTCAGTCCTACTGCCAGTTTCTGGAAGACACCTTCTTCAAGCAGTGGTACAGGAAGAAGTCTGCATCCTTCAAGAAAAACATGATTTTCATGCAGGACAATGCTCCATCACACGCGTCCAAGTACTCTACAGCGTGGCTGGCAAGAAAGGGTATAAAAGAAGAATATCTAATGACATGGCCTCCTTGTTCACCTGATCTGAACCCCATTGAGAACCTGTGGTCCATCATCAAATGTGAGATTTACAAGGAGGGAAAACAGTACACCTCTCTGAACAGTGTCTGGGAGGCTGTGGTTGCTGCTGCACGCAATGTTGATGGTGAACAGATCAAAACACTGACAGCATCCATGGATGGCAGGCTTTTGAGTGTCCTTGCAAAGAAAGGTGGCTATATTGGTCACTGATTTGTTTTTGTTTTGTTTTTGAATGTCAGAAATGTATATTTGTGAATGTTGAGATGTTATATTGGTTTCACTGGTAAAAATAAATAATTGAAATGGGTATATATTTGTTTTTTTGTTAAGTTGCCTAATAATTATGCACAGTAATAGTCACCTGCACACACAGATATCCCCCTAAAATAGCTAAAACTAAAAACTACTTCCAAAAATATTCAGCTTTGATATTAATGAGTTTTTTGGGTTCATTGAGAACATGGTTGTTGTTCAATAATAAAATTAATCCTCAAAAATACAACTTGCCTAATAATTCTGCACTCCCTGTATTTAGGCGCTGGGTGACAGGTATAGGTTTACTGACAGACATAGACTTGGAAATGCACAGTAGCGTGTTTGTGAAGTTATTCAGAATGACCCTATGTGCACCTTGAATCTGATATACCCTTTTAGGGATAGATTTCAAATAGCTCTGATACAGCAGAAACCACTAAATTAGGAAATTGCTAAATTGGGAATTGTATTTCAACCCAGAACAAAAAATGTGCTTTGACGGACACTAAATAACTTGCCCAGCCACAACAGTACAGCAGTAACGACAGATTTAGCTAGATATAAATTTGAGGCCTAGTATTTAGGCGCTGGGTGACAGGTATAGGTTTACTGACAGAATTAGACTTGGAAATGCACAGTAGCGTGTTTGTGAAGTTATTCAGAATGACCCTATGTGCACCTTGAATCTGATATACCCTTTTAGGGATAGATTTCAAATAGCTCTGATACAGCAGAAACCACTAAATTAGGAAATTGCTAAATTGGGAATTGTATTTCAACCCAGAACAAAAAATGTGCTTTGACGGACACTAAATAACTTGCCCAGCCACAACAGTACAGCAGTAACGACAGATTTAGCTAGATATAAATTTGAGGCCTAGTATTTAGGCGCTGGGTGACAGGTATAGGTTTACTGACAGAATTAGACTTGGAAATGCACAGTAGCGTGTTTGTGAAGTTATTCAGAATGACCCTATGTGCACCTTGAATCTGATATACCCTTTTAGGGATAGATTTAAAATAGCTCTGATACAGCAGAAACCACTAAATTAGGAAATTGCTAAATTGGGAATTGTATTTCAACCCAGAACAAAAAATGTGCTTTGACGGACACTAAATAACTTGCCCAGCCACAACAGTACAGCAGTAACGACAGATTTAGCTGAATATAAATTTGAGGCCTAGTATTTAGGCGCTGGGTGACAGGTATAGGTTTACTGACAGAATTAGACTTGGAAATGCACAGTAGCGTGTTTGTGAAGTTATTCAGAATGACCCTATGTGCACCTTGAATCTGATATACCCTTTTAGGGATAGATTTAAAATAGCTCTGATACAGCAGAAACCACTAAATTAGGAAATTGCTAAATTGGGAATTGTATTTCAACCCAGAACAAAAAATGTGCTTTGACGGACACTAAATAACTTGACCAGCCACACCAGTAACGACAGATTTAGCTGGATATAAACTTGAGGACTAGTATTTAGGCGCTGGGTGACAGATATACGTTTACTGACAGAATTAGACTGGGATATGGCCAAAAAATAACCACACGATTGATGGTTAAATGCACTTGGTGTGACAGCTTGACCAACCACACTACTGAGGGTAAAATGCACTTGGTGACAGGCGCAGCTTGCCCCTGATGTAGTATATGGCCAAAAAAATAAACAGACTATTGCTGGTTAAATGCACTTGGTGTGACAGCTTGACCCTGATGTAGGCTTTAGCCAAAAAACAACCACACCATTGAGGGTTAAATGCACTTGGTGGCAGCTTGTGCTGGCGCAACACAAGACACAAAATGGCCGCCGATCACCCCAGAAAAAAGTGACTGAAAAACGCTCTGGGCAGCCTTAAAACAGTGAGCAATTCAATAGCAGCAGTTCAATCATCCACAGCTGCAGATCGATCACTGGATGGAGTCTTTTGGAGGAGTTAATCAGCCTAATCTCACACTACTGTCGCTGCTGCAACCTCTCCCTACGCTAATCAGAGCAGAGTGACGGGCGGCGCTATGTGACTCCAGCTTAAATAGAGGCTGGGTCACATGGCGCTCTGGCCAATCACAGCCATGCCAATAGTAGGCATGGCTGTGACGGCCTCTTGGGGCAAGTAGTATGAAGCTTGTTGATTGGCTGCTTTGCAGCCTTTCAAAAAGCGCCAAGAAAGCGCCGAACCCCGAACCCGAACCCGGACTTTTACGAAAATGTCCGGGTTCGGGTCCGTGTCACGGACACCCCAAAATTCGGTACGAACCCGAACTATACAGTTCGGGTTCGCTCATCCCTAGTCAGGACAAAGTGCCTCCACTCCGCATTCATCTAGTCATCATATGGAGCCCCCCATTTTCTGGTGACCGTAAAAAGTTTATTTCTTTCAAAGAAAACTGTACACTTTATTTCATATTACGCCCCTTGTCATCCGGCTCTGAGAGCTAATGAGTGAGCATAGTTATCTCCCGATTATAAGGGGACCCCCAGGGTTGGGCTTTTTCCTTGCCTTCTGATGCTAGTTGTCTCAGTTCCCGTTGAGGGGTTCTTTCAGGCCCTGAGAACCTTGTATGATGAACCTGACAGGGCCATGGTAGCTGAAACCTTTCTTAAAGCTTTGGTACAGGGAGATCAACCGGCTGAAGAGTATTGCACCCAGTTCAGACGATGGTGTGTTCCCTCTGGCTGGAATGAACCAGCCCTTAAAAGCCAGTTTAGGTCAGGTTTGTCAAATCTTAAAGACCTATTAGTAAACTACCAGCTTCCTGAGACATTGGAGGAGACTATGACACTCGCTGTTCAACTTGACAGACGTGTAAGGGAGAGATGGCAGGAACGTTTGCTTTTTCCCCAGGTGGTCCAGCCAGGGGTCTGTCCTATAAGCAGAGCCGATTTCTCCTCTGAGGAACCCATGTAGGTTGGGAATGACTCGTAGAGATCAGCGTCGCCGACGAGGGGCTTGATTCTATTGTGGAGACTCAGACCATTGGATTAACCAGTGCTCCAAAAAACTTTCCTCTGGTAAATCTACCAAGATGGGAGAGCTTAAGAAGCAGGTATTTTCTAATGTGGTCAAGAGTAATTTACTAGTACCTATTTCTGTCTCCATGGGAAATAACAAATGTTCTGGTAATGCTTTTAATAGACTCTGGTTCTGCTGCCAACTTTATTCATCAGAAATTTGCATTAGGGTTGGGTATTCTGATTTTGACACTACCCACTCCCATTCACATCATGGCTATCGATTCTACCCCCCTGGTGGATGGAACCGTGAAGTATTCCACCCCTGAGATATCCTTTACTGTCACAAACTTACCAGTAGAGGTAGTACTGAGAATGCCTTGGCTCCAGTTACATAATCCCATTATTGACTGGACCAAGGGGGAACTGGTGAAATGTGGGGTTGGCTGCAGCTCATGCTTGTCTGTGGTGCAAGCAGGGATCTCAGCAGAATCCGATACATTGCCTTTAGTCATAAAGGAATATATGGATGTATTCTCCTCATCGAACCCCGAGTCGCTACCGCCCCATAGGTCTTATGATTGTGCCATTGAAATAGTAGAGGGTGCCAGGTTTCCCAAATAACGCATCTATAATCTTTCTAGACCTGAACGCAAGGCCATGGAGGATTATGTTAAAGAGAGTCTCAGTTAGGGACACATTAGGCCTTCTGTATCTTCCTTGGGGGCGGGATTTTATTTTGTCAAAAAGAAAGATGGAGGTCTCAGACCTTGTAGCGATTATCGGGAGTTAAATAAGATTACGATTAAGAATCAATACTCCCTCCCATTGATTCTCAATCTGTTTAATCAAGTACTGGGGGCTTTCTGGTTCTCTAAAATTGATTTGAAGGGGGTATATAACATAATTTGAATTAAGGAGGGAGACGAGTAGAAGACAGCTTTCAATACTCCAGCTGAACACTTCGAATATTTTGTAATGCCTTTTGGACTTAGCAATGCGCCAGCGGTGTTCCAAAATGTTTAAGAATTATATTTTCAGAGAATTCTTGGGTAAATTTGTGATTGTCTACCTTGATGATGTTTTGATTTTTTTTCCCTGATTTTGATAGTCATGTGTCTCATGTTAAACAAGTGTTGGAGGTTTTGAGGAAGAATCAATTGGCTGCCAAACAGGAGAAATGTGTTTTTGGGGTACAAGAGATTTTGTATCTCAGGTATGTTCTCACTCCTCACGCCTTTAAAATGGATCCTAGCAACGTATTAGCAATTATGGACTGGGTAAGGCCTTACAACATTTTTTAAGGTTTGCTAACTATTACCGTAGATTTATAAATAATTTTTTGGTAATTGCTAGACCCTTGACTGACCTCACCAAAAAAGGGGCGGACCTGGATAACTGGTCTGTTGAAGCTACTGAAGCATTTGAAATTCTTTAAAAGGTCTTCAGTAGCGCTCCTGTTTTGATTCAGCCGGATCAAGAGAGACCTTTCGTCCACTCACAAGGCCCCTCTAGTCTTACCAATTTAAGGCCTTGTGCCTTCTTTTCCAGAAAATGTTCTCTAACCGAGAGAAATTATGATGTGGGGAATTGTGAATTGCTGGCCATTAAATGGGCGTTTGAGGAGTGGAGGCATTTTCTTGAAGGGGCTAAACATTGTGTCACCGTTGTTACTGATCACAAAAATCTGATGTTTCTTGAGTCTGCTAAGAGGTTAAATCCCCATCAAGCCAGATGGGCATTGTTTTTTACACGTTTTAATTTTTCCATCACTTTCAGGCCAGGAAGTAAGGGCTCATGCACACGACAGTATTTTGCGTTCAGTATACTGGCCGTTTTTTTTGTTCAGTATGCGGTACATATACTGAACCATTCATTTCAATGGTTCAGCAAAAAATACTGTGTGCATTCCGTTTCAGTATTTCTGTATTTCCGTACCGTGAAAGGTAGAACATGTCCTATTCTTTTTATTCTCCACAAATTACAGTTCTTGGCTCCATTCAAGTCAATGGGTCCGCAAAAAAAACAGAACACATACCGAAATGCATCCGTATGTCTTCCGTATCCATTCTGTTTTTGATGAACCATCTATTGAAAATGTTATGCCCAGCCCAATTTTTTCTATGTAATTACTGTTTACTGAATATGACATACGGAAAAACGGAACGGAAAAACGGAAAGGAAACGGAACCACAACGGAAACAAAAATGTGAAGGAAGATGCTCTATTTCTGAGTTTTTGTGCATTTCAGCCTACGAACGCACCGCCTGAAACCATATTGCCAGCTAATGTCGTTTTAGTCGCCATGTATTAAGGCAGAACAACATCTGGCCCCGACACCCACACCAACAGATAAGTTGTTTGTCCCCCAACAATTCCCCCAACAATTTAGTCTCCAGCTGTTGAGTGAGTGTCATGATTCTGTTTTGTGTGGATATCCTGGTATCGAGAGTACTAAAAAGCTGATATCAAGGTCTTACTGGTGGCCCACCCTATTCAAGGTTGTCAAGTCCTATGTGCTGGCCTGCGAGGTGTGTGCCAAGTCTAAAACCCCTAGAACTCACCCTGCTGGTGAGTTGCTGCCCCTACCCATTCCCAGTAGACCCTGGTCTCATATTTCTATGGATTTCATCACGGACCTGCCACCTGCAGAGGATAAAACTGTGGTTTGGGTAGTGGTCGATAGGTTCAGTAATATGGTACATTTTGTTCCTCTTGCTAAGCTTCCTAATGCTAAGACTCTGGCCTCTGTATTTCTAGAACAAATTGTACATTTGCACGGTATTCCCGAAACATGGTATCTGATAGGGGTGTCCAGTTTGTGTCTAGATTTTGGAGAGCCTTCTGTCAGAGGTGCCAAATCTCATTGTCTTTCTCGTCTGCCTATCATCCTGAGAGTAACGGGCAGACGGAACTACTTAATCAGTCTGTGGAACAGTTTCTCAGGTCATACGTTTCCGATGATCAACAATTATGGGTTAAGTACCTTCCTTTGGCACAATTTGCGATAAACAACCATGTTAATTCCTCCGCTGGTGTCTCCCCATTCTTTTGTAATTACAGTTTCAATCCTCATTTTCATTCTGGGTCTTCCGTCTCCTCGTCTAACCCTGAGGCGGATAAGGTCTCGTCAGAACTGTGCACAATTTGGGCTTTTCGACCTAGAAAAGCTCAAAATAATCAAAAAATCTAAGCAAATAAGAAATGTTATAAGGGGATTTCAGGTTGGGCAGAAGGTGTGGCTATCTTCTAAAAAATGTGCCTCTTAAGGTGGCCTCCAAAAAGTTTGCATCTCGCTTTATAGGTCCGTACGAGATTACGGAGGTAATTAATCCAGTAATTTTTTAGGTTGAAGCTGCCCGAATCTTTCCACATCCATGACGTCTTCTACAAATCTCTACTTAAAAAACATATTGGCCCTGTTGTTGTCATGGATGATGTTGCAGATAGCTGGAACTTATGAATAAACATCCGACTGGCTTGATCCCAAACTAAGGAGCATATAGGTGAGCCCTATAAAACCCTAAGAGCTCTTCCTGACTGCTATGGCCATGCAAGGGTCTCAATGGTAGAGGATTGCATGCCCACGTACCTAAGACAGTGCGACACCTGAAAACCATATAATAGTAAGGGGACACCACCACCGGCTCCCTGCACTTAATACGGACAGAGTCAGGGTCACCTAGAATCAAGCCAGCAAGGAAACACAATACATAAAAAGACTTATCTGAGTAAACAGCAGCAGCAGCCTCCAGCAGTGAACACTTCATCCAGGAAGTAGTATAAACCGCAAAGTGAGGCAGTATGGGAGGGAATATAAAGGGAGACGATTAGTCTAAATAGGTGACACCTGGGAAAAGGAAAGGAGATGACAAAGTGAAACCAAAACAAAGAACATCATGCAAGAGGTAGAGAAGGAAGTCTGCCAGACCTTCTCACAGAACTGGCGGTGACCGGTGACAGTTGTTCCTTCACAGTCTGCTCCGCCGCCGGTACTGGTTAATGATTCTGAGGAGTTTGTTGTTTCCAAGATCTTAGATGTTACGAGAGCACGTAACTCTTTACAGTAACTGGTGCACTGGAAAGGCTATGGACCAGAGGAAAGGTCCTGGGTACCAGCTAAGGATGTTCATGCCTCTAGATGTGTTAAGAAATTTCAGTGTGGAGGGGGGGTACTGTCACGATGCACTCTGTGCGTGGTTCTGAGAGGCGGGGATGGCCAAGGCGTGGTCGTGTCATCAGCCCGTTCCCGTGGTAACCACACTGGGGCTGAGTGCCAAGCTGATCACTCGGCGCTCGGCTGTATTGGAACTCAGGAATCATGTGACGCTGGCCACGTCACATGGCTCCACTAGTGCCCTATTTTAACAGGCAATCTGCTGGCCACAGATTGCCTGTTATTGAGGTCCTTCCTGCGATATTACGTACCTTGTTTGTTGGTCCTGCTTGTCTTCTGATTACCCGTCCATCTCATCCTTGGTCTTGGTGTTTCCTCCTGGTTCTGACTTCGGCTTCTCCTGACGATCCTTCGCTTGCTCCTCTGGTACCGTGCAGCTCTCTTGGTTTCTGACTCAACTTGTTTGACTTCTCTGTTGCATGTATTGTCTGTCTTCCCTGCACTTATCCTAGCTGAGGGTTTGTCGACCAGTTGTCCCTTGTCACTAGGACTTGTGAGGCAAATAGGCAGGGACAGGGGCCCGGGTTGAGCTCAGTGGTCACTTCCCCACCCCCTGTGTGTGTAACAATAAGAAAAAATATATTTGCTGTTCAGCGCTGCAGTTATCTGTTCTAAAGCCTTTTGTGGCGTGTATTAGTGGCCAAATAAAAATATATTTGCCTGTCAGCAGTGCAGCTATATATTTTTAAAGCCTTTTGTGGCGTGTATTAGCGGGAAAAGAAAAAATATATATGCCGTTCAGCGGTGCCATTAGTTCTAATGCCTTTAGTGGCGCGTATTCGTGGAAAAAGAAAAATATTTGCCGATCAGTGGTGCAGTTTTATGTTTTATAGAAACATAGAATGTGTCAGCAGATAAGAACCATTTAGCCCATCTAGTCTGCCCAATATACTAAATATTATGAATAGCCCCTGGCCTTATCTTATATGAAGGATAGCCTTATGCCTATCCCATGCATGCTTAAACTCCTCCACTGTATTTGCAGCTACCACTTCTGCAGGAAGACTATTCCATGCATCCACTACTCTCTCAGTAACGTAATACTTCCTTACATTACTTTTAAACCTTTGCCCCTCTAATTTAAAACTATGTCATCTTGTAGCAGTTTTTATTCTTTTAACCCCTTCAACCCCGGGCCTGTTTTCACCTTCCTGCTCAGGCCATTTTTTGCAAATCTGACATTTTATGTGGTGATAACTTTAAAACGCTTTAACTTTACAGGCCATTATGAGATTGTTTTCTCATCACATATTGTACTTCATGACAGTGGTAAAAATAAGTAAAAAAAAATACCAAATTTACCAAAAATGTTGAAACATTTATAATAGATAGTAATACCTTCAAAAATAGTAATTACTTTACATTCCCCATATGTCTACTTCATGTTTGGATCATTTTGAAATTTTTTTTTTTTTTTTGGGGGGGGGGGGGGGGGGGACGTTAGAAGGCTTGGAAGTATGGAAGCAAATCTAGAATTTTTTTGTAAAATTTCCAAAACCCACTTTTTAATGACCAGTTCAGGTCTGAAGTCACTGTGTGAGGCTTACATAATAGAAACCACCCAAAAATGACCCCATTTTAGAAACTATGCCCCTCAAGGTATACAAAACTTATTTCACAAACTTTGTTAACCCTTTAGGTGTTCCACAAGAATTGATGGAAAATGGAGATGAAATTTCAAAATATCTCTTTTTTGGCAGATTTTACATTTTAATCCATTTTTCCAGTAGCAAAGCAAGGGTTAACAGCCAAATAAAACTCAATATTTATTACCCAGACTCTGCGGTTTACAGAAACACCCCACATGTGATCATAAACTGCTGAACGGGCACACGGCAGGGCGCAGAAGGAAAGTGCCATGTGCCATTTGAAGCCCCCCTGATGCACCCCTTCAGTAGAAATTCAAAAAAGTGACCACATTTTGGAAACTACCGGATACGGTGCCAGTTTTATTGGTACTACTTTGGGGTACATATGATTTTTTTATTGCTCTATATTACGTTTTTTGTGAGGCAAGGTAACAAAAAAATTGATGTTTTGGCAGCGTTTAAATTTTTTTTTTTACAGCGTTTACCTGAGGGATTAGGTCATGTGAATTTTTTTAGAGCAGATCGTTACACATGTGGCAATACCTAATATGTCTTCTTTTTCTTATTTGTTTAAGTTTTACACAATAATAGCTTTTTTGAAACCAAAATAAAGATATTTTAGTGTCTCATAGTCTGAGAGCCATAGGTTTTTTATTTTTGACCGATTCTCTCAGGTAGGGTCTCATTTTTTGTGGGATGAGGTGACGGTCTGATTGGTACTATTTTGGGGGGCATACGCCTTTTTGATCACTTGCTGTTGCAATTTTTGTAATGTAATGTGACAAAAATGGCTATTTTTACACATTTTTTTTCATTTTTTACGGTGTTCACCGTTAGGTCATGTAATATTTTTATAGAGCTGGTTGGTACGGACGTGGTGATACCTAATATGTATTTTTTTTATGTATTTCACTTTAGCACAATAATAGCAGTTTTGAAACAAAAAAAAAATGATTTTTTAGTGTCTCCATACGCCTTTTTGATTGCTTGGTGTTGCACTTTTTGTGATGTAAAGTGACAAAAATTGCTTTTTTTTTTACACTGTTTTTATATATTTTTTAATGGTGTTTATCGGACATATATATTTATATAGCCAGTCATTACGGATGCGGCGATACCTAATATGTGTGTTTTTTGTTTTTTATTATAAAATAAGGGGAAAGGGGCGTTTTTTTTCTTTTTTGCTTTATTAATGTTATTACTTTATAAATTTTATTAAAAACGCTTTTTTTTTTACTTTACTTTATTTATGACATTCACTTTTGGGGGTCTGATCCCCTCTGCAATGCATTACAATACATCTGTATTGTAATGCATTGCCTGTTAGTGTATGACACTGAGTCGTACACTAACAGGCTGCCTAGGAGACCCAGCCTGAGGCTGGATCTCCTCGGCTCCCGTAGAAGGCAGTTCCCGATGCCATGCAAGGCATTGGGCAGCCTCTGCACAGCATCGGGCTGCCTTGTGTCGCATCGAGTCCCCGCCACAGCAGCGCGGGGATTCGATGCGATCGTTCACCTGACACAAACCTCTTCTATGTCGGGGTCAGCGCGGACCGCGGCATAGAAGAGGTTAATCCTCCGATATCGGCTTTTACAACTATACAGGCTGATACAGCAGGGGCCCGGCTACCACGGACTGCCAGGCCCCTGCAGTGATCGCGCGCTGGTGCCCGTGTGATCACTATGATGTACTATTACGTCAAATTGCGGGAACTCAGTGGTTCCCATGATGTAACAGTACGTCAAAGGTTGTGAAGGGGTTAAATATTATCTCCTCTTTTACCTTGTTGATTCCCTTTATGTATTTAAAAGTTTCTATCATATCCCCTCTGTCTCGTCTTTCTTCCAAGCTATACATGTTAAGGTCCTTTAACCTTTCCTGGTAAGTTGTATCCTGCAATCCATGTACTAGTTTAGTAGCTCTTCTCTGAACTCTCTCCAAAGTATCAATATCCTTCTGGAGATATGGTCTCCTGTACTGCGCACAATACTCCAAATTTGGTCTCACTAGTGCTCTGTAGAGCGGCATGAGCACCTCCCTCTTTCTACTGTTAATTAGGGGTGAACGAATGCGAACTGTTAAGTTCGGGTTCGCACCGAACTTTAGGATTTTTGGAACCCGGACCTGAACATTTTAGTAAAAGTTCGGGTTCACTGTTCGGCACTTTCTTGGCGTTTTTTGAAAGGCTGCAGAGCAGCCAATCAATAAGCGTTTAACTGTGTGCCCTTAGAAGCCATCGTGGCATGGCTGTGATTGGCCAGTGTAGCATGTGACCCAGCTAAGCTGGAGTCATGTAGCGCTGCACATCACTCTGCTGTTACTAGTGTAGGGAGAGGATAGGACTGAATCTTTGTTCAGACCGTGAATCTAACTCAGCGATCAACATAAATTTAGTTGTGTGGGTGCAGGTGCCCTGCCCTGAGCCCAGTGACCGAAAAAAAATTACTTTTATCCGTTAGATAGGTGGGTGTTGGCGGCGGCCATTTTATGTAAGCTCAGTGCACCAGCACTGCATCTGAGCTTTTGTGACATTGAAATCCAAGCTTGAAAAACTGCACTAATAATCTGGTTGTAAAAAAAATCACCCTTTTTTGGCAATATACAACATCTGGTGCATTGGCAGGATAAGTCAGTGTGCAATTTAAGCTAGAAATACGGCCATAATCTTCTTGGTTTTTAAAAAAACACTCTTTTGCCAAAATCCACTATTTTACAGATCTGCAAGTGTGAAATTCAAGTTTGATATATACAGTTTTCAATATACAACATCTGGATTAGTCAGTGTGCAATTTAAGCTAGAAATACAGCCATCATTTTCTTGGTTTTTAAAAACACACTTTTTTGCCAAAATACACAATTTTTCAAACCTTGCAGCATCAGCACATGTAAAATTCAAGGGTTATATACTGCTGTCATATTTAGTTATTAAACAAACACGAGTTTGAGGGAAAAAAAAGTATATTTTGAAGCCTTTGCTGCATATGTCATTGTGAGATACAGCCTTTACATAGTGTAGTGCTATTTTGGGCAGAAATCTTTAATTGCGGCCTAGTGTGGTTTAGGGCGTGTGAGATACACCCTTTATATACTGGGGTTATATTGTTAAATTAATAAAAACACCAATTTTTGGGCAAAATGCACAATTTTCCTGGCCTTGCACCATCAGCACTGTGTGAAATTCCAGGGTTATATACTGCTGTCATATTCAGTTATTAATCAAATACCCAGTTTTGGCACAAATCTTTAATTGCGGATTAGTCTGGGTCAGGGCGTGTGAGATACACCCTTTATATACAGGTGTTCTATTTATTTATTTGAAATACAGCCTTTTTGGGCACAAATCTTTAAATGTGGCCTAGTGTGGGTCAGGGTGTGTGAGATACACCCTTTATATACAGGGGTTTTATTCTTCTATTAATAAAACAGCATTTTTTGGGCAAATAAAACTTTTCTGCCCTGGCAGCATCAAGACATTTGAAATTCATTTTTTGAATCCAGAGGGAAAACAAACCAGGCTGGTGTAGTGAGCTGCATTTATATTTATATAAGGAGATATATAACGTGAGTTTGACCGCGACGCGTGGTTGATTAAGTGTGGTTGCGTAAGTGTGTGACTTAAGATTAAGTGACTTTAGATTCAGGGACTTCAGTGGGGGACTGCAATTAGCCAGTTTCTTAGTACTACATTATATTGTATTTTTCGCTTTTGTGGTGTAATCCCCATTTAGTATGTGTTGCACAATTGACAACGCAGTCCAGTGCACATCTTGAATGATGTATGCAGTCCTGGAACAGCCGTTCAAGGGTGTATATCTTTATTCAAGATGTGAGCAAATTACCCGTTTGGAATCGCAAATCGGGTCTCTAAATGGGCAAGTTGCAACACTGAGAGGCATTGACAATTTGCAAAAGAGTTTGCTTCTCACCGAGCAAGCACTCTTTGGGGTAGATGAGGGGGAGGGTGACAGAGAGGAGGCTGAGGAAAGTGAGGTAGCTAGCTGGGTAACAGTTAGAAAGCGGGGTAGAGAGAAGAGTGCCAGGGAGGCTAGCCCTGATCTGACAGACCCCAACAAGTTTGCACGTTTGGCAGATGAGGGGGGTCAGTCCAAGGATGGCACTGCCGCAGCCGGACACTTCCTCTGCCAGTCAGGGGAATGTCAGCTCCGGTAAGCAGGGGACCAGGAGAGCAGGGCAGGCCAGACAGGTGCTTCTAGTGGAGACTCAATTATTAGGGGAACAGATAGGGAAATCTGTCACAAAGACCGTGATCGCCGAACGGTGTGCTGTCTTCCTGGCGCTAGAGTTTGACACATTGCGGATCGGGTTGACAGATTACTGGGAGGGGCTGGAGAAGATCCAGTGGTCATGGTCTATATCGGAACCAATGACAAAGTTAGGAGTAGGTGGAGAGTCCTTAACCCCTTCACGTCTGCAATCTGTATATATACGTGGTAGCTGCACATACCCCGTGCAGCTACCACGTATATATACGTTCTGGCAGCTCTTTAATCCAAGCGCTGCAAAGCGCTTGGATTAAAGCTTCTGCCCCTGCCCTGTATGCTGTCACGGACAGCATACAGTGCAGTAATGCCGGCAAGGGACCAATCAGAGTGGCCCCTTGCCGGCAATCGATCCGATTGGTTAGTCTGTGCAGACTAACCAATCGGATCGCGGCAGTGTTAAAATGCCGGTTTCAGGCTCTGATCTGCGCTCTGCAGATCAGAGCCTGAAAGCCGATAGTGTAAATCATGCCCCCCGATCTGTGCCCCTCCAAGCCCTTAGTGCCGATCTGTGCCCCGCCGATCTGTGCCCCGCTGATCTGTGCCCCTCTCCTGCGCTGATGGCATGCGGTCCGCCCCCTCCCCGCCCCCTGCATTAATTTTCTAGCCGCCCCTCCTGCCCCAGCCTCCCTTGATATTGTGGGCAGCCTCCCGACCCCCCCCCCCCTTTCCAGCGCTGCCCCCCCGATCTCCCTGCTGTGTGCGATGGCGGCGGCTCAATTACTGAGCCGCCGCCATCAGCAGAGAGTGTCAGCTCTATGCTGACACTCTCCTGTAACCCCTATAGATGCCGCGGTTGCGGCATCCATGGGGTTAACAGAGGGAGGGAGCTCCCTCTCTCCACCATCGGGGCTGCAGCGCTGTGATTGCAGCACCCGATGGTTGCCATGGCAACCGGACGCTTTGCAAAAGCGTCCGGTTACCATGGCAAAGGCGTCCAGTGCTGCCACCTACAGGCAATCTGGAAGTACTATACTTTGGAATGCAAGAGCATTGCAAAGTATAGTACAACTATCAGCCCCACTGGATCTTCAAGATGCAAGAGGGAACTGATAAAAAAAAGTGAAAATAATAAAAGTAAAAATAAATAAATAAAAATGTAAATTAGAAAAAAGAAATTGCCTTTTCCTATAAAAAAATTAAAAAATTAAATAAAATACACATATTAGGTGTCACCACGTCCGTAACGACCATCTCTATAAATATATCACATGATAGACCCCGTCCGATAAACACCATAAAAATAAAATTAAAAAAGTGCCAAAAAAGCTATTTTTGTCACCTTACATCACAAAAAGTGCAACAGCAAGCGATCAAAAAGGCTTATGACCCCAAAAATAGTACCAATCAAACCGTCACCTCGTCCCGCAAAAAATGATACCCTTTTTAAGACAATCGCCCAAAAAATAAAAAGCTATGGCTCTCAGACTATAGAGACACTAAAACATCATTTTTTGGGTTTCAAAAATGCTATTATTGTGTAAAACTTAAATAAATAAGAAAAAGTATACATATTAGGTATTGCCACGTCCGTAACGATCTTCTCTATAAAACTATCACATGACCTAACTCCTCAGATGAACGCTGTAAAAATAAATACATGAAAACTGTTCCAAAACAGCCAATTTTTGGGTCACCTTGCCCCATAAAGTGTAATAATGAATGATCAAAAAATCCTATGTACCCAAAAATGGTACCAATAAAAACCTCAACACTTTCTGCAAATAACTAGCCCCTGCACAAGACGATCGGCACAAAAATAAAAAACATATGGCGTTCAGAAAACCAATCCAGCACAATCTACCTTCCAAAAACGGTATGGCATTCCTTTCCTTCTGCGCCCTGCCGTGTGCCCGTACAGTAGTTTACGACCATATGTGGGGTGTTTATGTAAACCGCGGAATCAGGGTAATAAATATTGAGTTTTGTTTGGCTGTTAACTCTCAATGTGTTAAAGAAAAAAAAATAATAAAATGGAAAATCTGCCAAAAATTTTAAATTTTGAAATTTCTTCTCCATTTTCCTTTAATTCTTGTGGAACACCTAAAGGGTTAACAAAGTTTTTAAAATCAGTTTTGAGTAACTTGAGGGGTGTAGTTTCTACAATAGGGTCATTTATGGGGGTTTCCACTATGTAAGCCCCACAAAGTGACTTCAGACCTGAACTGGTCCTTAAAAAGTGGGTTTTGGAAAGTTTCTTAAAAATTGTAAGAATTGCTTCTAAACTTCTAAGCCTTCTAACGTCCTAAAAAAATAAAATGACATTTCCAAAATGATGCCAACATAAAGTAGACATATGGGGAATGTTAAGTAATAAATATTTTATTAGGTATGACTTTCTGTTTTAGAAGCAGAGAAATTTAAATTTGGAAAATTGTGAATTTTCCAAAATGTGGGTAAATTTGGGATTTTTTCATAAATAAAGGTGAAATATATTGACTCAAATATATGACTGTCATGAAGTACAATATGTCACGAGAAAACAATCTCAGAATGGCATGGATAAGTAAAAGTGTTCTAAAGCTATTACCATATAAAGTGACGCATGTCAGATTTGAAAATTTTGACCTGGACATTGGGGCTTCAATGACCCCTGGTCATGAAAGGGTTAAAAATGATTTCAGAGATTTAGGTTAAAAGCTTAAGGCAAGGATCTCAAAGGTAGTATTTGCCAAAATACTACCTGTACCACGGGCCACACAAGAAAGGCAGCGGGAGATTAGGGAGATTAACAATTGGCTCAAGAACTGGTGAAGGAATGAGGGGTTTGGGTTCCTGGAGAACTGGGCCGACTTCTCTATCGGCTACAGGCTCTATCGTAGGGACGTGCTGCACCTCAATGGGGAAGGGGCAGCTGTGTTGGGGAAGAAGATGGCTAGAATGTGGGTGGAGTGTTCAAACTAGGGACTGGGGGAAGGGTAATTATGTTATAGGAGGGGAAGATAGTTCAGATAGAGACTGGGGGCAAGGTAGTGGGACTGGGGGAGGAATGGAAGGAGGGACTAGAACAGTTCAGAAGGAAAGGTGTAGGGTAAAAAATAAAAAAATATACATAAACCTCTCAAATGTATGTATACTAATGCCAGAAGCCTGACTAATAAAACTGGTGAACTGGAATTAGTGATGTGTGAGGAGGACTATGACATAGTGGGAATAACTGAGTTATTATGGGGGACTTCAACTACCCAGATATAGACTGGGAAACTGAAACTTGTATATCTCATAAAGGAAACAGGTTCTTGGCAATAACCAAAGACAATTACCTCTCCAAAATGGTTCAGGACCCAAGGGACGGCATACTGGACTTAGTATTAACCAATAGGCCTGACAGAACAACAGACGTGCAGGTTGGGGGACACCTGGGAAATAGTGACCATAAAGTAATAACCTTAAAATTATCATTCAAAAGAGCGTTTCTACAGGGAGGAACAAAAATACCAAACTTCCAAAAAGCTAAATTTAGCCAACTATGAGAGGCCATAGGCCTAACTAAATGGGATAAAGTCCTCACAAATAAAAATACAGCCACAAAATGGGATATCTTTAAAAGCATCCTAAAATCTCATTGTTAGAGGTACATACTGTATGGGAATAAAAGGTTAAGGAACAAAAATAAACCAATGTGGATAAACAGAACTGTAAAGAAAGCAATAAATGACAAAAAGAAAGCATATAAAACACTAAAACAGGAGGGCAGCACGGAAGCACTGAAAAACTATAAGGAAAAAAATAGAACATGTAAAAAACAAATAAAAGCGGCCAAACTAGAGACCGAGAGATTAATTGCCAAAGAGAGTAAAACTAACCCTAAAATGTTCTTCAATTATATAAATGTTAAAAAGTATAAATCTGAAGGTGTCGGTCCTTTAAAGATTAATGAGGGGGGAGTCGCAGAGAGCGACGAGGAGAAAGCAAAGCTGTTAAATATTTTTTTCTCCAATGTATTCACTGAGGAAAATAAACTGTCAGATGAAATGCTGAATGTTGAAATAAATTCCCCATTAAAAGTGTCCTGTCTGACCCAGGAAGAAGTACAACAGCGACTTAAAAATATTAAAATAGACAAATCGCCAGGATCGGATGGCATACATCCCCGTATCCTTAGGGAATTAAGTAATGTCATAGCCAGACCCTTATTTCTGATATTTGCAGATTCCATACTGACAGGGAATGTCCCACAGGATTGGCGCATGGCAAATGTGGTGCCAATATTCAAAAAGGGTCCAAAAACAGAGCCTGGAAACTATAGGCCGGTAAGTTTAACATCTGTTGTGGGTAAACTGTTTGTAGGTTTTCTGAGAGATGCTATGTTAGACCATCTTAACGGAAATAATCAAATAACGCCATATCAGCATGGCTTCGTGAGGGATCGGTCATGTCAAACTAATTTAATCAGTTTCTATGAGGAGGTAAGTTCTAGACTTGACAGCGGCAAATCAATGGATGTTGTGTATCTGGACTTCTCCAAAGCATTTGACACTGTACCACATAAAAGGTATAAAATGAGAATGCTCGGACTGGGAGAAAACGTCTGTAAGTGGGTAAGTAACTGGCTCAATGATAGAAAACAGAGGGTGGTTATTAACGGTACATACTCGGATTGGGTCACTGTCACTAGTGGAGTACCTCAGGGGTCAGTATTGGGCCCTATTCTCTTCAATATATTGAATGATCTTGTAGAAGGCTTGCATAGTAAAATATCAATTTATTTTCGCAGATGACACTAAACTGTGTAAAGTAATTAACACTGAAGAGGACAGTATACTACTACAGAGGGATCTGAATAGATTGCAGGCTTGGGCAGAGAAGTGGCAGATGAGGTTTAACACTGACAAATGTAAAGTTATGCACATGGGAAGGAATAATGCAAGTCACCCGTACATACTAAATGGTAAAACACTCGGTAACACTGACATGGAAAAGGATCTAGGAATTTCAATAAACAGCAAACTAAGCTGCAAAAACCAGTGTCAGGCAGCTGCTGCCAAGGCCAATAAGATAATGGGTTGCATCAAAAGGGGCATAGATGCCCGTGATGAGAACATACCTACCACTTTAAAAATCATTAGTCAGACCACACATGGAGTACTGGGTACAGTTCTGGGCTCCAGTGAACAAGGCAGACATCGCAGAGCTGGAGAGGGTCCAGAGGGGGGCAACTAAAGTAATAACTGAAATGGGGCAACTACAGTACCCTGAAAGATTATCAAAATTAGGGTTATTCACTTTAGAAAAAAGACGACTGAGGGGAGATCTAATTACTATGTATAAATATATCAGGGGTCAGTAGAGAGATCTATCCCATCATCTGTTTATCCCCAGGACTGTGACTGTGACGAGGGGACATCCTCTGCGTCTAGAGGAAAGAAGGATTGTACACAAACATAGAAGAGGATTCTTTACGGTAAGAGCAGTGAGACTATGGAACTCTCTGCCTGAGGAGGTGGTGATAGTGAGTACAATAAAGGAATTCAAGAGGGGCCTGGATGTATTTGTGGAGTGTAATAATATTACAGGATATAGCTACTAGAGAGGGATCGTTGATCCAGGGAGTTATTCTGATTGCCTGATTGGAGTCGGGAAGGAATTTTTTATTCCCCTAAAGTGAGGAAAATTGGCTTCTACCTCACAGGTTTTTTTTGCCTTCCTCTGGATCAACTTGCAGGATGACAGGCCGAACTGGATGGACAAATGTCTTTTTTCGGCCTTATGTACTATGCTACTATGTTACTATGTTATATACTGCAGTCATATTCAGTTATTAAACAAACACCCGTTTGGGGAAAAATATTATTTTGCAGCCTTTGCTGCATATGTCATTGTGAGATACACCCTTTAAATACAGGGGTTGTATTCAGTTATTTGAAATACAGCCATTTTGGGCACAAATCTTTAATTGCGGCCCAGTGTGGGTCAGGGCGTGTGAGATACACCCTTTATATACAGGGGTTATATTTAGTTATTTAAAATACAGCCATTTTGGGCACAAATCTTTAATTGCGGTCCAGTGTGGGTCAGAGCGTGTGAGATACACCCTTTATATACAGGGGTTTTATTCAGTTTTTTGAAATACAGCCATTTTGGGCTCAATTCTTTAATTGCGGCCTAGTATGGGTCAGGGCGTGTGAGATACACCCTTTATATACATGGGTTATATTCCTCATATTAATAATGCAGCCTTTTTTGGTCAAAAAACTAAATTTTTCTGCCCTTGCAGCATCAAGATGTTTGAAATTCCAGGGTTATATACTGCTGTCATATTCAGTTGTTTATTTTGCAGCCTTTGCTGCATATGTCATTTTGAGATACACACTTTATATACAAGGGTTATATTCAGTTATTTGAAATACAGCCATTTTGGACACAAATCTTTAATTGCGGCCCAGTGTGGGTCAGGGCGTGTGAGATACACCCTTTATATACAGGGGTTATATTCAGTTATTTGAAATACGGCCATTTTGGGCACAAATCTTTAATTGCGGCCTAGTGTGGGTCAGGGCGTGTGAGATACACCCTTTATATACAGGGGTTATATTCAGTTATTTGAAATACAGCTATTTTGGGCACAAATCTTTAATTGCAGCCTAGTGTGGGTCAGGGCGTGTGAGATACACCCTTTATATACAGGGGTTATATTCTTCTATTAATAAAAGAGCCTTTTTTGGCAAAAAACAAAATTTTTCAGGCCTTGCAGCATCAAGACGTTTGAAATTCCAGGGTTATATACTGCTGTCATATTCAGTTATTAAACAAACACCCGTTTGGGGAAATTTGTTTTATTTTGCAGCCTTTGCTGCATATGTCATTGTGAGATACACCCTTTATATACAGGGGTTATATTCAGTTATTTGAAATACAGCCATTTTGGGCACAGATCTTTAATTGCGGCATAGTTTGGGTCAGCGCGTGTGAGATACACACTTTAGAAACTGTGGTTCTATTCAGTTATTTGAAATACAGCCATTTTGGGCAAACTAGTTAAATTGAGGCCTAGTCTGGATTAGGGCGTGTGAGATACACCTTGTATATACTGCTGTTCTATTCTGCTATTAATTAAACACCCATTTAGGGCAAGATCCTAAATTTGAGAAATATGAGGAGAGCATCAAATAAGGGAAGTGGCCTAGGTCGTGGTGCTGGTGGTGGAGCTCCTGTTGCAGGGAGATGACGTGGTCGAGCTGTGCCAGCTACACACAAAAGTTAAACCCCTTCCTCAGGTGCGAGTAGGCGACGGAACTTGCAGCGGTATTTGGTCGGGCTTAATGCGGCTCTACGAATGGTGAGGCCTGAACAAGTACAGGCGATAGTAGATTGGGTTGCTGACAGTGCCTCTAGTTCCTTCACATTGTCTCCCACCCAGTCTCCTGCTGAAAGATCAGAGTTAGCACCTGCAGCCAATATCCATCAGTCTTTCACCTCGCCCCCTTGCAAATCAGCCAAGCAGTCTGAGCCCCAAGTCATGCAGCAGTCTCTTCTGCTTTTTGATGACTCTGCTAGCAGGGTTTCTCAGGGCCATCCACATAGCCCTGTCCAGAAGTGGAAGAGATTGAGTGCACCGCTGCCCAACCACTTATGTTTCAGGATCAGTACGTGGGAGGACCACCGCAGCACATCTCGGATGATGACAAAACACAGGTGCCAAATAAATTTTACAAATTTGTTACACTGTCGGGTGAAATTCACCAATTTTTGGCTGTGATATACCCCTGCTCTACCTAGTGGACAGGTTAATAAATTTTACTAATTTGTCTGTAACATTGTTGGGTGAAATTCACCAATTTTTGGCTGTGATATACCCCTGCTCTACCTAGTGGACAAGAAAATACATTTAGCTAATTTGTCTGTTACATTGTCGGGTGAAATTCACCAATTTTTGGCTGTGATATACCCCTGCTCTATCTAGTGGACAGGTCAATAAATTTCACTAATTTGTCTGTTACATTGTCGGGTGAAATTCACTAATTTTTTGCTGTGATATACCCCTGCTCTACATAGTGGAAAAGAAAATACATTTAGCTAATTTGTCTGTTACATTGTCGGGTGAAATTCACCAATTTTTGGCTGTGATTCACCCCTGCTCTACCTAGTGGACAAGGAAATACATTTCACTAATTCGTCTGTTACATTGTTGGGTGACAAATGCTCTAGAAAGTACATTTACGGCCTACACTGCATTTAGGACAGTACAAATCAGTTGAGGCCAGAACAAGTACAGACTATAGTAGATTGGGGGGCTGGTAGTGCCTACAGTTCCTTCGCATTGTCTCCCACCCAGTCACCTTCTGAAAGATCAGAGTTGGCACCTATAGCCCATGGCCATCTGTCTTTTAATTCACCCCCTTGCAAATCAGTCTGTTATGCTTTTTGAAGACTCTGCTGGCAGGGTTTCTGTGGGCCATCCACATAGCCCTGTTCCAGAAGTGGAAGAGATTGAGTGCACTGATGCCCAACCACATATGTTACAGGATGAGGACATTGGAT
The DNA here is from genome assembly GCF_014858855.1 of Bufo gargarizans. Taxonomy (NCBI): domain Eukaryota; kingdom Metazoa; phylum Chordata; class Amphibia; order Anura; family Bufonidae; genus Bufo; species Bufo gargarizans. Next base: position 283,875,679 of record NC_058080.1, on the reverse strand, counting down.
GACCACCGCAGCGCGTCTCTTATGATGACAAAACACAGGTGCCAACTGCTGCGGCTTTCTGCAGTCTGCAGACCGACAAGGAGGGCAGGGGTAAAGAATGGGTGGAAGATGATTAGGAGGATGATGAGATACTAGATCCCACATGGAATCAAGGTCATGAGAGTGACCTGTCTAGTTCAGAGGAAGAGGCGGTGGTCGCACAGAGGCTCCAGCACAGCAAAAGAGGGAGCATGGTGCAAAAGCGTCTGTTACATTCTTGGGTGACATTTTACCATTTTTGCCGTGAATAAACCCCGCTCTGCATAGGTGACAGGGACCTAAAATTTTTTTTAAAATCATCTGTTACATTGTCAGGTGACATTTCACCAATTTTGCCGTATACAAACTCCTGCTCTGCATAGGTGACAGGAACCTAATTTTTGTAAAATCGTCTGTTCAATTGGTGGGTGACATGAACACAGTTTTGCCGTAAATAAACCCCTGCTCTGCATAGTTGACAGGGCCTGAAATTTTCAAAAATCGTCTGTTCCATTGGTGGGTGACATTAACCCTGCTCTGCATAGGTGACAGGGACTTAAATTTCTAGAATTCGTCTTTAATTGACGAGCGCCCCCTCCTTTATTCGATCCTTCTGCTTTAATAACTTTTCACATTGCAGCCATTGACCTCCCTTGGATGTGCTATCCCTTTCTCATGCTCCCTCTCCGGTGTGGAACCCTGATTTGTCGCTAACCATGATCAACATGGTAGGCGCAGAAAAGAACACAGGGACGTGCTATCAACAAAGCGGCAGCAGGGCCTCTCCTGTCTAACGTTTCCAAATCCAAAATACGCCAGTGACATTCCCTGTAATTTTTTATTAATCATTCAAATAACAGGGCATCTTAAGAGTCCTGTATTGTTATTTATCGCCACTATCTCCCCGAGTCGGGAGTGGGAAATTGCCGCGCGCCCCCTTCTCTACTTGGAAGCTTCTGCTTCAATAATTTGTCCCACATTTCCGCTCGATCACATTACATTTCATCCATTGACCTCCCTTGGATGTGGTATCCCTTTCTCAGGCTACCTCTCCGGCCTGGAATCCTGATTCCCCACTACTCGTGATCACCATGGTAGGCGCAGAAAAGAACATAACAACATAGAAACATAGAATGTGTTGGCAGATAAGAACCATTTAGCCCATCTAGTCTGCCAAATATACTGAATACTATGAATAGCCCCTGGCCCTATATTATATGAAGGATGGCTTTATGCCTATCCCATGCATGCTTAAACTCCTTCACTGTATTTGCAACTACCACTTCTGCAGGAAGGCTATTCTATGAACATCGAAAGTTGATAGAGAAAATTTCCAATTGGATTGTTGATGTCACGGGGACTTGCGACATGGTTGAGCAGTATGTGTGCACACGCCTACATGTACTGACTGATGGGTCTGCCCCCTTCAACTTCTTGGTCTCCAAATTGGGCACATGGCCTGAGCTTGCCCTTTACACCTTGGCGGTGCTGTCCTGCCCTGCAGCCAGTGTATTGTCTGAATGTTTGTTTAGCATGGCTGGAGGGGGTTATCGCATGTTATATTTCCCAATGTTTTGGGGTGTACCCTAATAAATAAAAAAAAAAAACTTTAAAACCAGTCTTGGCTATCTCCTCCTCCTCCTCCACCATCGCTTCCACCTACACTGCCACATCCGCTGCCTCCTCAACCTCCTACTTCTTATGGACCTCCACCTTCTAGATCAAGATTATTATTGTCCTAGCCACATTTATTTGCAGAGCACTTGCCATGCTCTTAACCACATTTTGCTGCCATTTGCAGTCCTGTAGCCCTTTCCATTACTTTTTTACAGCCATTTTAGTGCTCCAAAGTTCAGGTCCCCATTGACTTCAATAGGGTTCGGGTTCAGGGTCAAGTTCGGGTCCCGGACTCAAACTTTTTTGTGAAGTTCATCCAAACCCGTCGAACCCGAACATCCAGGTGTCCGCTCAACTCTACTTATCTCTAGTCATGTCCATCTTGTTGAACTGCTGACACAATCCCTATTAATCTGTTAGTTTATATAAAGAATTACTGTGCCTCAGTATTAAAGGGCGGTCTAATATATCGCCACATGCATCTTGTTCAACTGCTGGCACAATCCCAGTTAATCTGTCAGTTTATATATAGAATTACAGTGCCTTATTATTAAAGGGTGTTCTAATATATCACTGTCTGCATCTTGTTGAACTGCTGAGACATTCACAGTTAATCTCTTAGTTTATACAGTACATAGTATTACTGTGCCTCAGTATTAAATGGCGATCTAATATATTGCCTCATTTATCTTGTTCAACTGCTGCGACTAGTTAATCTGTTATATTACTGATACAGTTATTCTACGCTATGACCAACAGACAGTTGCCTGGGCCCTCCAAGTAGCTGTAGAAGGCACAAGTAGCAGCAGAAGAAGGGGTAATGTAGCAGCAGCGGCAGCAACATGCCAGAGCTGCCACTGTTATCCAGCGGTCATATTTTGACCAACAATACAGCTGTACTGGAATAGTTGACTCACTCTTCAACATAATTTCAAGTGACAACAAATACAAACAGCCAGGAATCGGTGGGTTCCTCTGACACCACACTTAATTGGCATGGCCCAGGAACTGCCTCTGCGCCCTCACCTGTCCTGAACCTGCTTCTATGTCCCCATTTTAGAAACTAGACCTCTCAAGGTATTCAAAACCAAGGTATTCAAAACCAAAACTTTGTTAACCCTTTAGGCGTTCCACAAAAATTACAAACTGAATTCCAAAAAAGTTGGGACACTAAACAAATTGTGAATAAAAACTGAATGCAATGATGTGGAGGTGGCAAATGTCAATATTTTATTTGTAATAGAACTTAGATGACAGATCAAACGTTTAATCTGAGTAAATGTATCATTTTAAAGGAAAAATACGTTGATTCAAATTTTAACGGTGTCAACAAATCCCCAAAAAGTGGGGACAAGTAGCAATAAAAGGCTGGAAAAAGCAAATTTGAGTATAACGAAGAGCTGGAAGACCAATTAACACTAATTAGGTCAATTGGCAACATGATTGGGTATAAAAAGAGCTTCTCAGAGTGGCAGTGTCTCTCAGAAGCCAAGATGGGTAGAGGATCACCAATTCCCACAATGTTGCGCAGAAAGATAGTGGAGCAATATCAGAAAGGTGTTACCCAGCGAAAAAATTGCAAAGACTTTGCATCTATCATCATCAACTGTGCATAACATCATCCGAAGATTCAGAGAATCTGGAACAATCTCTGTGCGTAAGGGTCAAGGCTGTAAAACCATACTGGATGCCCGTGATCTCCGGGCCCTTAAACGACACTGCACCACAAATAGGAATGCTACTGTAAAGGAAATCACAGAATGGGCTCAGGAATACTTCCAGAAACCATTGTCAGTGAACACAATCCACCGTGCCTTCCGCCGTTGCCAGCTGAAACTCTACAGTGCAAAGAAGAAGCCATTTCTAAGCAAGATCCACAAGCTCAGGCGTTTTCACTGGGCCAGGGATCATTTAAAATGGAGTGTGGCAAAATGGAAGACTGTTCTGTGGTCAGACGAGTCACGATTCGAAGTTATTTTTGGAAATCTGGGACGCCATGTCATCCGGACCAAAGAGGACAAGGACAATCCAAGTTGTTATCAACGCTCAGTTCAGAAGCCTGCATCTCTGATGGTATGGGGTTGCATGAGTGCGTGTGGCATGGGCAGCTTGCATGTCTGGAAAGGCACCATCAATGCAGAACAACATATGCTCCCATCCAGACGTCATCTCTTTCAGGGAAGACCCTGCATTTTTCAACAAGATAATGCCAGACCACATTCTGCATCAATCATAACATCATGGCTGCATAGGAGAAGGATCTGGGTACTGAAATGGCCAGTCTGCAGTCCAGATCTTTCACCTATAGAGAACATTTGGCGCATCATAAAGAGGAAGGTGCAACAAAGAAGGCCCAAGACGATTGAATAGTTAGAGGCCTGTATTAGACAAGAATGGGAGAGCATTCCTATTTCTAAACTTGAGAAACTGGTCTCCTCGGTCGCCAGATGTCTGTTGAGTGTTGTAAGAAGAAGGGGAGATGCCACACAGTGGTGAAAATGGCCTTGTCCCAACTTTTTGGGGATTTGTTGAGACCATGAAATTCTGATTCAACATATTTTCCCCTTAAAATGGAACATTTTCTCAGTTTAAACTTTTGTCCCATGATTTATGTTCTATTCTGAATAAAATATTAGAAGTTGGCACCTCCACATCATTGCATTCAGTTTTTATTCACGATTTGTATAGTGTCCCAACTTTTTTGGAATCCGGTTTGTAGATGAAATTTCAGAATTTCCCTTTTTTGCTGATTTTCCATTTGAATCTATTTTTTCCAGTAACAAAGCAAGGGTTAACAGCCAAACATAACTCAATATTTATTACCCTGTTTCTGTAGTTGACAGAAACACCCCATATGTGGTCTTAAACTGCTATACGGTCACATGGCAGGGCGCAGAAGAAAAGGAAAGCCACATGATTTTTGGAAGGCAGATTTCACTGGGATCATTTTAAGTTGCCATGTCACATTTGAAGACCTCTTGATGCACCCCTAGAGTAGAAACTCCCAAAAATTACCCCATTTTGGAACCTACGGGATAAGGTGGCAGTTTTGTTGGTACTATTTTAGGGTACATATGATTTTTAGTTGCTCTATATTACACTTTTTGTGAGGCAAGGTAACAAAAAATAGCACCGTTTTTATTTTTTGTTATTTACAATGTTCACAGGTTATATCATGTGGTATTTTTATAGAGCAGGTTGTAACGGACGCGAAAATACCAAATATGACAACGTTTTTTGGTTGTTTGTTTCAGTTTTACATAATAAAGCATTTTTGAAAAAAAATATTTTTTAGTGTCTCCATATTCTGAAAGCCATAGTTTTTGTTTTGTTTTTGGGCGACTGTCTTATGTAGGAGCTATTTTTTTTTTGGTATGAGATGACGGATTGAATGGTACTATTTTAGTTTGCAAATTACGTTTTTATCGCTTGGTATTAGACTTTTTGTGATGTAAGGTGACAAAAAATGGCTTTTTTGACACACTTTTTTTTTTTTTTTTTTTTACGGTGTTCACCTAAGGGGTTAGGTCATGTGGTATTTTTATGCAGCAGGTTCTTATGAACGCAGAAATACCTAATATGTATACTGTTTTTATTTATTTAAGTTTTACACAATAAGAGAAGTTTTTTAAACAAAAAATATCATGTTTTAGTATCTCCATATTCTGAGAGCCATAGTTTTTTTTTATGTGATTGTCTTAGGTAGGGTCTCGTTTTTGCAGGAGGAGATGACAGTTTGATTGGTATGATTCTGGGGTGCTTATGACTTTTTGATCGCTTAGTATTACACTTTTTGTGATGTAAGGTGCCAAAAAATTGCTTTTTTGAGACACTTTTAATTTTTATTTTTTTACGGTGTTCATCTGAGGTCATGTAATATTTTTATAGAGCAGGTCGTTACAGATGTGGAAATTCCTAATATGTATACTTTTTTTTATTTATTTAAGTTTCGCACAATAATATCATTTTTGAAACAAAAAATAAATCATGTTTTAGTGTCTCCATAGTATGAGAGCCATATTTTTTTTAAACATTTTTGGGGCGATTGTCTTAGGTAGGGAATCATTTTTGCATGATGAGATGATGGTTTTATTGGCAGTATTTTGGGGTGCATATGACTTTTTGATTGCTTGCTATTACACTTTTTGTGATGTAAATTGCCTTTTAGACAATTGGGGGTAAGGTCATGTGGTATTTTTATAGAGCAGGTTATTACGGATACAGTGATACCTAATATGTCTACTTTTTATTTATTTTTTACACAATAAAATAACACAATAAAAGCATTTTTGAAACAAAAAAAAAATCATGTTTTAGTGTCTCCATAGTTTTTTTCATTTTTTGCTTAGGTAGGGGCTAATTTTTTGTGGGATGGGATGACGGTTAGATTGGTAATATTTTGGGGTATTTTTTGACGGTGTTCACCTGAGGGGTTAGGTCATGTGATATTTTTATAGAGCCGGTCGATACGGATGCGGCAATACCTAATATAGTGCCTTGCAAAAGTATTCACCTCCTTTGACTTAGCATGGATTGTTTGATGAATTGCATCATTTAATTTACAGAACATGCCCACAACTTTGAAGATTTTTTTAAAATTATAATTGTAAGGCAAACAACAAATAGGTAAAAATAACAGAAAAAGTCAATGTGTATAACTATTCACCCCCCTAAAGTCAATACTTTGTAGAACCACCTATTGTGGCAATCACAGCTCCAAGTCACTTTGGATAAGTCTCTCTGAGCTCGCCACATCTTACCACTTGGATTTTTGCCCATTCCTCCTTGCAAAACTGCTCCAGCTCCTTCAAGCCTTCAAGTTGGATGGTTTGCGCGTGTGAACAGCAATCTTTAAGTCAGACCACAGATTTTCTATTGGATTGAGATCTGGGCCATTCCAAAACATTTGCATGTTTCCCCTTAAACCACTCAAGTGTTTCTTTAGCAGTGTTTGGGCTCATTGTCCTGCTGGAAGGTGAACCTCCATCCTAGCCTCAAATCACGTGTCACAGGTTTTGCTCAAGAATAGGGTTGAGCTAACCCGAACTGTAAAGTTCAGGTTCGTACCGAACTTTAGGATTTTTGAACCCTGGACCCGAACCCGCACATGTCCGTAAAAGTTCGGGTTCGGTGTTCGCTGCTTTCTTGGCGCTTTTTGAAAGGCTGCAACAGCAGCCAATCAACAAGCATCAAACTACTTGCCCCAAGAGGCCATCACAGCCATGCCTACTAATGGCATGAGTGTGATTGGCCAGAGCAGCATGTGACCCAGGCTCTATATAAGCTTGAGTCACATAGCGCTGCACGTCACTCTGCTGTTACAAGTGTAGGGAGAGGATGCTGCTGGACTTGTGATTTCAGGCAGAGAATAGGAGAGAATCTAACTCGGCGATCTACAGACAAATAGTCGTCTGGGTGCAGGGCACTATCGTTTTACCCTGCCCTGAGGTCATTGACCAAAAAATACAAACTTTTAGAATTCTGTTAGTTAGGTGGGTGGCGGCGGCGACCATTTTATGCATGCTCAGTGCACCAGCACTGCATCTGAGCTTTTGGGACATTGCAAATCACAATTTTTTTGAGGCAAACTACAACATCTGGATTAGTCAGTGTGCAATTTAAGCTAGAAATACACCCATCATTTTCTGGGGTTTTTAAAACACACAATTTTATTCAAAAAACTGTATTTTCCAGATCTGCGAGTGTTAAATTCAAGTTTAATATATACAGCTTTCATATTCTGTTAGCAAAAAAAGACTTTTTGGGCAATCTACAACATCTGGATTAGTTAGTGTGCAATTTAAGCTAGAAATACACCCATCATTTTCTGGCTTTTAAAAAAAACACACATTTTTTCCCCAGAAACAGTATTTTCCAGATCTGCAAGTGTTAAATTCAAGTTTAATATATACAGCTTTCATATTCGGTTAGCAAAAAAAGACTTTTTGGGCAATCTACAACATCTGGATTAGTCAGTGTGCAATTTAACTCCTTAAGGACACAGCCTTATTTCACCTTAAGGACCAGGCCATTTTTTGCTAATCTGACCAGTGTCACTTTAAGTGGTGATAACTTTAAAACGCTTTGACTTATTCAGGCCATTTTGAGATTGTTTTGTTGTCACATATTGTACTTCATAACACTGGTAAAATGAAGTAAAAAAAAAATAATATTTATAAAAAAATACCAAATTTACCAAAAATATTAAAAAAATTGCAAATTTCCAAGTTTCAATTTCTCTGCTTCTATAATACATAATAATACCTACAAAAATAGGTATTACTTTACATCCCCCATATGTCTACTTCATGTTTGGATTATTTTGGGAATGATATTTTATTTTTTGGGGATGTTACAAGGCTTAGAAGTTTAGAAGCAAGTCTTGAAATTTTTCTGAAATTTTCAAAAACCCAATTTTTAGGGACCAGTCAGGTCTGAAGTCACTTTGCGAGGCTTACATAATAGAAACCACCCAAAAATGACCCCATTCTATAAACTACACCTATCAAGGTATTCAAAACTGATTTTACAAACTTTGTTAACCCCTTAATGGAAAATAGATATGCAATTTCAAAATTTTACTTTTTTGGCAGATTTTCCATTTAAATATTTTTTTTCCTGTTACAAAGCAAGAGTTAACAGCCAAAACAAACTCAATATTTATTGCCCGGATTCTGTTTACAGAAACATCTCATATGTGGTTGTAAACTGCTGTACGGGCACATGGTAGGGCACAGAAGGAAAGGAATGCCATATGGTTTTTGGAAGGCAGATTTTGCTGGACTGTTTTTTTTTACACCATGTCCCGTTTGAAGCCCCCCTGATGCAACCCTAGAGTAGAAACTCCATAAAAGTGACCCCATCTAAGAAACCACACCCCTCAAGATATTCAAAACTGATTTTACAAACATCGTTAACCCTTTAGGTGTTCCACAAGAGTTATTGGCAAATGAAGATGAAATTTCAAAATTTAAATTTTTGGGCAAATTTTCCATTTTAATCAATTTTTTACAGTAACAAAGCAAGGGTTAACAGCCAAACAAAACTCAATATTTATTGCCCGGATTCTGTAGTTTACGGAAACACCTCATATGTGGTCGTAAACTGCTGTATGGGCACACGGTAGGGCGCAAAAGGAAAGAAATGCCATATGGTTTTTGGAAGGCAGATTTTGCTGGACTGTTTTTTTTTTACACCATGTCCCATTTGAAGCCCCACTGATGCACCCCTAGAGTAGAAACTCCAAAAATGTGACCCCATTTTAGAAAATATGGGATAGGGTGGAAGTTTTGTTGGTACTAGTTTAGTGTACATATGATTTTTGGTTGCTCTATATTTAACTTTTTTTGAGGCAAGGTAACAAGAAATAGCTGTTTTGGCACCATTTTTATTTTTTGTTATCTACAACATTCATCTGATAGGTTATATCATGTGGTATTTTTATAGACCAGGTTGTCATGGACGCGGCAATACCGAATATGTATACTTTTTTTATTTATGTAAGTTTTACACAATGATTTCATTTTTGAAGCAAAAAATAATCATGTTTTAGTGTTTCCACAGTCTGAGAGCCATAATTTGTTCAGTTTTTGGGCGATTATCTTGGGTAGGGTATGATTTTTGCGGGATGAGATGACGGTTTTATTGGCACTATTTTGGGGTGCGTGTGACTTTTTGATCGCTTGCTATTACACTTTTTGTGATGTAAGGTGACAAAAAATTGTTTATTTAGCACAGTTTTTATTTTTTATTTTTTTTTACGTTCATATGAGAGGTTAGTTCATGTGATATGTTTATAGAGCCGGTCGATACAGACGCGGCAATACCTAGTATGTATATATAAAAAAAAATTATGTATGTTTTACACAATAACAGCTTTTTTAAAACAAAAAAAATGATGTTTTAGTGTCTCCATATTCTGAGCCATAGTTTTTTTTTATTTTTGGGGCGATTGTCTTAGGTAGGGGCTCATATTTTGCGGGATGAGGTGGCGGTTAGATTGGTACTATTTTGTTGTGCAAACGACTTTTTGATCGCTTGCTGTTGTACTTTTTGTGATGTAAGGTGACAAAAAATGGTTTATTTAGCACAGTTTTTATTTTATATTTTTTCATGGTGTTCATGTGAGAGGTTAGGTCATGTGATATGTTTTTATAGAGCCGGTCGATACAGACGCGGCAATACCTAATATTTATTTTTCTTTTTTCATGTAAGTTTTACACAATAACAGCTTTTTTAAAACAAAAAAAAATATGTTTTAGTGTCTCCATATTCTGATCCATAGTTTTTTTTATTTGTTGGGTGATTGTCTTAGGTAGGGGCTCATATACCTTATATGTATACTTTTTTTTCCCCCTATTCTTTACCAATTTTTTTTAACTTTATTTGGGGAAAATTATGTTTTTGTTTATTTTTTTTAAACTTATAAATTTTTGGGGGGAACACTTCATTTTTTCTACTTTTTTTTCACTTTATTTTTTGTTCCACTTTGGGACTTGAACTTTTGGGGGTCTAATCCTTTACAATGCATTCCAATACTTCTGTACTGGAATGCATTGGATGTATGAGTAATAGGGGGCTGGATCGCACAGGCTCGTAACCGGAAGGCAGCACAGATGCCTAAGGAAGGCATCGCGCTGCCTTCCATGCCATCGCATCCCCCCTACAGCCGCAAAAATATATTTACTTCAGGCCTACACTGGTTCAGACCGTGTGAGATACCCCCCCTACATACAGGGGTTTGAATCAGGCATTTGAAATACAGCCATTTTGTGCAAAGATATATTTACTTCAGGCCTACAGAGGTTTAGGCTCTCTGATATACCACCTCTACGTACAGGGGTTTTAATTAGGCATTTGAAATACAGCCATTTGAAATACAGCCTTTTTGTGCAAAGATATTGTGATGAATACCACCCCTCGTGTCCGCTGACGTCAACCACGTCGAGCTCACGAGACCTGGTATGATCACGGGGTTTACCAAAAACGTGAAGCTACGCCCTCCAGAGGAGCAGGTAAGGTCAGGCTGGTATAGTTTACACACACACCTCCTGTCCACGCGGGCACAGAGAGGCAACAAGCTGGAAGGGCCTTTTCACTGCCGCAGTGAAAACAGCCCACACTCAGCCCGGGTAACTGCCACCAGTTTCTCGTTTGATATAAGCCCGGTCCGCTAACGGGATTATATAGGGTCAGAAACCAACCCGCGGTAGCTTATAACTAGGCCAAAACACGGACGTGGGGATTCGTGATCGAGATACAAGATAGCACAAGATTAAATTATAGATTTAATCGCTATAAGAGCACACTAGATATAACACACTATACACAGACAATATATATACAGTGGTCTGAGGTTACAGATTACAGGGTATATGGTTACAATAGGATTAAGCAGTGTGAAAGTAAGTTACCAAGTATGATGAGAGTTCCTTGGCGATGTCCTGAGCCGGAGGCCACCCGAGGGGCTGTGTTCTCCTGCTATTTCCTGGGTCCCTCTAAACACATGTGTAGCATGTGACCCCTCTTCAGAAAAAGACGCCGCCTACTTGCTGGCACCAGGCTTTTAACCTGGAGCTGGCCCACCCCCTCCCTGCCTCAGGGAGGGGTCAACTCCCCCTCTTCTGGGCTGACGGTGAATGACCCACAAAACCCTTTAGGGGTCATAGCTCCAGACCAGAGGGTCACAGGGAGATGGTTCTGGGACTAATGGACCTGCCTGGGTTCCGGCTACAATTAGAGCCCAAACCTGGTACCGGTAGGTGGCTTCTATGGGGAGATATGGGTATCTCCCTACCCCGACGGGGTACGAGTAAACAAAGACCATGGGACCGTACCTCGTGGCCACCGGGACACAAATATGTATCCGGTTTGCGCCTGCGATGGCCAGGTGATTCATAATTCCTTATGAGAGGTAGGTGCCAATATGTCTAGGAAATCTCATTGATCCAGGCCAAAGCAGATACCCCCTGCTGGGGTTTTTTCCTGCAGATTCAGGTGGCTCCCAACTGCTGCACAGAGGTGTGAACTTCTCCTTGAAGCTTGGACCCCCTGAGGGGTGTCTTCCTGGCCAACTGACATTCAGTTGGCTGGGGGGGGAGTGGAAACTTATTTGGCATGTACACAGAATTACAATCAGAGCTGGGGGCTTTGAAGCAGGGAAATCCTGTCAGCAAATGGGGGGTGTGAGGACATGGCTGACAGTAAATATTAATCCATATTCCTCACAGATATATTTACTCCAGGCCTACACTAGTTCAGGCCCTCTGAGATACCACCTCTACATACAGGCGTTTGAATTAGGCATTTGAAATACAGCCAATTGAAATAAAGCCATTTTGTGCAAAGATATATTTACTTCAGGCCTACACTGGTTCAGACCGTGTGAGATGCCCCCCTACATACAGGGGTTGGAATCAGGCATTTGAAATACAGCCATTTTGTGCAAAGATATATTTACTTCAGGCCTACAGAGGTTCAGGCCCTCTGAGATACCCCCCCCCCCCCCTCATACAGGGGTTTGAATCAGGCATTTGAAATACAGCCATTTTGTGCAAATATATATTTACTTCAGGCCTACAGAGGTCCAGGCCCTCTGAGATACCACCTCTACATACAGGTGTTTTAATTAGGCATTTGAAATACAGCCATTTGACATACAGCCATTTTGTGCAAAGATATATTTACTTCGGGCCTACAGAGGTTCAGGCTCTCTGAGATACCACCTCTACATACAGGGGTTTGAATTAGGCATTAAAAATACAGCCATTTGAAATACAGCCATTTTGTGCAAAGATATATTTACTTCAGGCCTACAGATGTTCAGGCCCTCTGAGATACCACCTCTACATACAGGGGTTTGAATTAGGCATTTGAAATACAACCTTTTTGTGCAAAGATATATTTACTTCAGGCCTAAAGAGGTTCAGGCCCTCTGAGATACTACCTCTACATACAGGGGTTTGAATTAAGCATTTAAAATACAGCCATTTGAAATACAGCCATTTTGTGCAAATAAATATTTACTCCAGGCCTACACTTGTTCAGACGGTGTGAGATACACCCCCTACATACAGGGGTTTAAATCAGGCATTTGAAATACAGCCATTTGAAATACAACCTTTTTGTGCAAAGATATATTTACTTCAGGCCTACAGAGGTTCAGGCCCTGTGAGATACTACCTCTACATACAGGGGTTTGAATTAGGCATTTGCAATACAGCCATTTTAGGGAAAAAAAATCTTATATTGAGGCCTAGTCTGGTTCAGGCCATGTGAGATACACCCTTTACATACTGTCATTCTATTCTACTATTAATTAAACACCCATTTAGGGCAAGATCCTAAATTAAAAAAATATAAGGAGAGCGTCAAATAAGGGACATGGCCCAGGTCATGGTGCTGCTGGTGGAGCTCCTGTTGCAGGGAGAGGACGTGGTCGATCTGTCCCAGCTACACGCACAAGTGAAACCCCTTCCTCAGGTGTGAGTAGGTGACAAAACCTACAGCAGTATTTGGTCGGGCCTAATGCTGCTCTACGAATGGTGAGGCCTGGACAAGTACAGGCGATAGTAGATTGGGTTGCTGACAGTGGATCCAGTTTCTTCACATTGTCTCCAACCCAGTCTCCTGCTGGAAGACCACAGTTGGCACCTGCAGCCCATGTCCATCAGTCTTTCACCTCACCCCCTTGCAAATCAGCCAAGCAGTCTGAGCCCCAAGTCATGCAGCAGTCTCTTCTGCTTTTTGACATCCACCTAGCTCTGCCCCAGAACTAGAAGAGATTGAGTGCACCGATGCCCAGCCACTTATCTTTCAATATCCGATATATACCCCAACCAGGGGATGATTACTTATACAAGTAATTAGCTTAAGCCTATGGCATGCCACCGTAACATATAACCTACATAGAAAATGCCAGACCGCTTATAATGAATCGATACTTTATTACAAAAATCACAAATTTATTAACAAAACATGATTAAAAGATAATGGTGCAGGAAAAAAAAAGCGACATCACTGGAGGAAACATACAGTGGATATAAGTCCATGTACAGTCCATCATTATATTACAAGGATCAATAAAGTGCAAATGCAAACAGTTCATTAATGTCAGAAGACATCGGACAATTACCCATACTGTGTCTCCTCCAGGATGGCGCCGAAACGCGCGTTGGGGTACCTTCGTCACTTTTATTTCAAGATGAGTACATGGGAGGACCATCGCAGCATGTCTTGGATGATGACAAAACACAGGTGCCAACTGCTGGGGCTTTCGAAAGTGTGCAGACCGACAAGGAAAGCAAGGGTGAAGACTGGGTGGAAGATGATGTGGAGGATGATGAGGTCCTCCACCCCACATGGAATCAAGGTCATGCGAGTGACCTATGTAGAGGAAAAGGCGGTGGTCGCACAGTGCCACCAGCAGAGCAGAAGAGGGAGCAGGGTGCAAAAGCGGAGCGGCCGTCTTCTATACAGTACGCCTCCTACTGCCCACTGCAGCAAGGGACCGAGCACATGAAAGCCAGCTCCAAGGAGTTCCCTGGCATGGCAGTTCTTCAGACAATGTGCTGACGACAAGACACGAGTGGTTTGCACGCTGTGCAATCAGAGCCTGAAGCGAGGGATAAACGCTCTCAACTTTAGCACAACCTGCATGACCAGGCATTTAAGTGCAAAGCACGAGATGCAGTGGAGTAGACACCTCAAAAACCAAGAGAGGTCTCTGGCTCCTCCTGCTTCCTCTTCTGCTGCTGTAGCGGCCTCTTCATCCACCTCTGGAGTGACAGTGCCACCTGGCACCCCGCAACCAGAGGATCTGCCAGCAACACCAACACCTGGGTCACCAAGCATCTCCACAATGTCCCACGCAAGCGTTCAGCTCTCCATATCCCAAACGCTTGAGAGGAAGAGGAAGTACCCCCCTACCCACCCGCGATCCCTAGCCCTGAATGCCAGCATTTCTAAATTACTGGCATTGAAATGCTGTCATTTAGTCTGGTGGAGACGGATAGTTTTAAAGGCCTTATGGCGGTGGCTGTCCCACAGTACATCTTGCCCAACCGCCACTACTTTTCAAGACGAGCCATCCCTTCCCTGCACAACCAAGTAGGGGACAAAATCAGGTGTGCACTGTGCAACGCCATCTGTGGCAAGGTGCACCTGACTACGGATACGTGTACCAGTAAGAACGGTCAGGGCTGTTATATCTCCATAATAGCACACTGGGTAAATGCAGTGGCGGCTGGGCCTGAGACGGATAGCAGTTTGACGCATGTTCTTCCATCACCGAGGATTGCAGTGCGCTTCAGTTTGCCTCCTGTTGCTTCCTCCTCCTTCTCTGCTTCCTCGTCCTCTACCAGGTCCTCATCCAGTCAGCGTAACACCTTCACCACCAACTTCAGCACAGCCAGGGGTAAACGACAGCAGGCAGCTTTAAAACTCATCTGTTTGGGGTACAAACCACACACCGCGCAGGAGCTGTGGACGGGCCTTGAACAACAGACTGATGAGTGGTTTGTGCCAGTCAGCCTCAAGCCCAGCCTGGTGGTGTGCGATAATGGCTGAAATCTCGTAGCAGCTCTGGGACTAGCCGGTTTGACGCACATCCCTTGCCTGGCGCATGTGCTGAATTTGGTGGTGCAGAGATTCATTAAAAATTACCCCGACATGTCAGAGCTGCTGCATAAAGTGCGGGCTGTCTGTGCGCGCTTTAGGCGTTCTCACCCTGCTGCTGCTCGCCTGTCAGCGATGCAGCGTAACTTCGGCCTTCCTGCTCACCGCCTCATATGTGACAGCCCACAAGGTGGAACTCCACCTTGCACATGCTGGCCGGACTGTGCGAGCAGCAGCAGGCGATAGTGGAGTTTCAGCTGCAGCATCCACGGGTAAGTCGCTCGGCGGAACAGCACCACTTCACCACCAATGACTGGGCCTCCATGCAAGACCTGTGTCCCTTGTTGCGCTATTTCGAGTACTCCAATAACATGGCCAGTGCCGATAACGCCATTCTCAGCATTACTATCCCACTTCTATGCCTCCTTGAAAAAAGATGGAGGATGTGACACAGGAGGAGGAGGAGGAGGAGGAAGAGGGATCATTTCGTAAGGTTTCCGGCCAGTCATTCCCAAGTGGCTCCGAGGGTGGGTTCCTGCACCCACAAACCCAAGGTACACAATTGTCCAGCCAGGGCACAGTTCTGGAGGAGGAGGAGGAGGAGGAGGAGTTGGAGGCGGAGGAACCATGTTCACAGCAGGGTGGCCCCCAGACCAGCTCATGGCCTTTACTGGTGCATGGATGGGGGATACAGAGGACACAGACGATACACCTCCCACAGAAGACAGCTTTTCGTTGCCTCTGGGCAGCCTGGCACACATGAGCGATTACATGCTGCAGTGTCTCCGCAACGACCGCCGAGTAGCCCACATTCTAAATTGTGCTGATTACTGAGTGGCCACGTTGCTGGATCCCCGTTATAAGGACAATGTACCATCCTTAATTCTGTCACTGGAGTGTGATCGTAAGATGCGCAAGTACAAGCGCACCCATATAGATGCGCTGCTGGTGGCATTCCCACCTGACAGCAGGGGCACAGTGGAAGCACAAGGCGAAGGCAGAGGACGAGGAAGAGGTCGCCAACGCAGCTGGGGGCACCGCCAGCACCTCAGAAGGCAGGGTTAGCATCGCCGACATGTGGAAAAGCTTTGTCAGCACGCCACAACAACCAGCACCACCAGCTGATATTGAACATCTTAGCAGGAGGCAGCATTTCACCAACATGGTGGAGCAGTATGTGTGCACACGCCTACACGTACTGAATGACGAGTCTTCCCCCTTTAACTTCTGTGTCTCCAAATTGGGCACATGGCCTGAGCTTAACCCTTTACGCTGGGTTCAGACCTGAGCGTTCGCGATGGAGCGCTCTGTATGCGCGATTGTATGGGCGTTTGCAATCGCGCATACAGAGACAAGCGAACGCCCATTGTCGCGCGTTCCCGCTAAAGTCTATGTACGGAAACGCGCGACAAGAAGCCCCAAAGAAGCTCATGTACTTCTTGGGGCGTCGGGCGTTTTACAGCGCGATCGTACGCGCTGTAAAACGCTCAGGTGAGAACCATTCCCATAGGGAATCATTGGTTCTTGCCTGTTGAGCGTTTTACAGCGCGTAGGAACGCGCTGTAAAATGCTCAGGTCTGAACCCAGCCTTACACCTTGGAGGTCCTGGCCTGCCCTGCAGCCAGTGTATTATCTGAACGTGTGTTTAGCACAGCAGGGGGTGTTATCACAGACAAGCGCAGCCACCTGTCCACAGCCAATGTGGACAAGCTCACGTTCATTAAAATGAACCAGGCATGGATTCCTCAGGACTTGTCCGTACCTTGTGCAGAATAGACATGTATACCGGCACTAAGCAGCTATTGTTATACTGCAGCGCAATTGCTCATGTTTGTATTTTGGATATTTCACACTCTTTTGGAGTGTACCTTAATTTTACAAAATTAAATTAAAACCAAAACCTGTGTTGGCTATCTCGTCCTCCTCCACCTCCGCTTCTACCTACACCGCTACGTCCACTGCCTCCTTAAACTCCTGGAACTTCACCTCATAAATCCATTATTTATTTTTTGTACATGTTTTATTTTATATCACTTCACTACTTTGTCATTTACATTTTCTGGTGAAATTAACTAATTTTTGGGTGTATAGTACCACTGCTATACCTAGTAGGCCGGTTAAAAAAATATATATATTTGTCAGTTACATTTGCAGTTTAAATTCAACATTTTTTGGGTTTGAAGTACCACTGCTATACCTAGTAGACAAGTTAAACAATAAAAAATGTGGTCCCTTACATTTTATGCCGAAGTTCACAAATTTTTGGGTGTGATGTACCACTGCTCTACCTAGTAGGCCGGTTAAAAAAAATATATATATTTGTCAGTTACATTTTCAGTTGAAATTCAACAATTTTGGCATGTGAAGTTCCACTGCTATACCTAGTAGACGGGTTAAACAATAAAAAAAATGGTCTCTTACATTTTATGGTGAAATTCACAAATTTTTGGGTGTGATGTACCACTGCTATACCAATTAGACCGGTAAAAAAAAAAAAAATAACATTTGTCAGTTACATTTTAGGGTCAAATTCACCAATTTTGGGGTGTAATATACCACTCCTCTACCTAGTTGACAGCTTAATAAATTTCAATAATTTTTATTTTAATTTTTAGGGTTACAATAAACAATTGTTTTCTGACATAGACCCCTGCGCTAACAATTTTAGATGTGAATTAACCCCTGCTCTGCATAGGTGACAGGGAATAAAATTTCTGAAATGTTTATTTAATTGATGCGCTCCATCTCCTTTAAATCAAAGCTTAAACTTAAGCAAGTTGTACCACATTTAAGCTTCAATACTTTGTTCCACATTTCCGCTATACTCTTTTGGCCAACATTTGCGCCTCAATAGCTTTTCCCACAAATCCGCTTGACTCTTATGGCCCACATTTGGGCTTCTGTAATTTGTCCCACATTTGCGCCTCAATAACTTTTCCCACATTTCTACTTGATCCCAAATTTTTTAAATAAATTTATCTCCCTTAAATTTGGTCTCTTTTTCTTACGCTCCCTCTCTGGCCTGGAACCCTGATACCCCGCCACCCGTAATCACCATGGTAGGCGCATAAAAGAACATCGAAAGTTGATAGAGCAGATATCAAATTGGATCGTGAACATCACGGGGATGTGCGACATGGTGGGTGGGGCAGTAAGTATGCACACGCCTACACGAACTAAGGCCGAATGCACACGGCCGTGTTTGACGGCCGTGACCGGTCCGTGGAACAACGGGCTGGATTCCTGCTGAGAGCAGGAGCGCACTGCGTCATTGGTTGCTATGACGCCGTGCGCTCCCTGCTGCCGCCACAGTATAGTAATACACTGGTATAGATCATAGCAGTGTATCACTGTATTGCGACGGCAGCAGGGAGTGCACGGCGTCATAGCAACCAATGACGCCGTGTGCTCCTGCTCTCAGCAGGAATCCAGCCCGTGGTTCCACGGACCGCTCACGGCCGTCAAACACGGCCGTGTGCATGAGCCCTTACTGACAGGGGTCAGCCCCTACAACTTCTGGGTCTCCAAATTGAGTAAATGGCCTGAGCTTACCCTTTACGCCTTGGAGGAACCCAAACATCCAGGTGTACGCTCAACTCTACTCAAGAATATCCCTGTATTTAGCACCATCGATCTTACCCTCAACTCTGACCTTTTCTCAGTCCCGGCTGCTGAAAAACATCCCCATAGCATGATGCTGCCACCACCATGTTTCTTGGGTGATGTGATGTGTTGGGTTTGCGCCAGACATAGCGTTTTCTTTGATGGACGAAAAATTCCATTTTAGTCTCATCAGACCAGAGCACCTTCCTCCATACATTTTGGGAGTCTCCCACATGCCTTTTCGTAAACTCACAACGTGCCTTATTGTATTTAGCTGAAAGTAATGGCTTTCTTCTGGCCACTCTGCCATAAAGCCCAACTCTATGGAGCATACGTCTTATTGTTGTCCTATGTACAGATACTCCAGTCTTACTCCAGTCTCTGCTGTGGAACTCTGCAGCTCCTCCTGGGTTACCTTAGGTCTCTGTGCTGCCTCTGGGATTAATGCCCTTCTTTGCCAGGTCCGTGAGTTTTGGTGGGTGGCTGTCTCTTGGCAGGTTTGCTGTAGTGCCATATTCTTTCCATTTGGTTATAATAGATTTGATGGTGCTCCTGGGGATCATCAGAGATTTGGATATTTTTTTATAACCTAACCCTGACTTGTACTTCTCAACAACATTGTCCCTTACTTGTTTGGAGAGTTCATTGGTCTTGATGGCAGTGTTTGGTTAGTGATGCCTCTTGCTTTGGTGTTGCAGCCTTTGGGGCCTTTCAAAAAAGGTGTGTATATGTAATGACAGATCATGTGACACTTAGATTGCACACAGGTGGACATCAATTCACTAATTATGTGACTTCTGAAGGTAATTGATTGCACCAGAGCTTTTTATGGGCTTCCTAACAAAGGGGGTGAATACATACGCACGTGCCAATTTTCTTTTTCTAAACAATTTTGTTCTAATCCATCACATAAAATTCAGATTAGCAAAACAATGAACTTTAAGGGCTTCTATCACCCCACTAAATCTTTTTTTTTTTTTTGCTTTACTTATAATCCCTATAGTGCAATTTCTGCATACATAAGCTAAATAATCATTTCTGTTCAGTAGAATTTGTTAAAAACGTAATTTTAAAATATGCAAATTACCTTGCTACCAGCAAGTAGGGCGGCTACTTGCTGGTAGCAGCCGCATCCTCCGATCCTAAAGACGCCCCCTCCGCATGTTGATTGACAGGGCCAGGGAACGGGATCGTTCTCTGCTGGCCCTGTTTGAATTCAAAATATCGCGCCTGCGCCATACCTGTCTTCAATCGGCGCAGGCGCACTGAGAGGCGGCTGCTCGCTCCATCCTCAATGCGCCTGCGCCGATGACGTCACATCTACACCCGACGCAGGCGCATTGAGGATGGAGCGGCCGAGCGAGCGGCCACCTCTCAGTGCGCCTGTGTCGATTGAAGACAGGTACGGCGCAGGCGTGATATTTTGAATTCAAACAGGGCCAGCAGAGAATGATCCCGTTCCCTGGCCCTGTCAATCAACATGCGGAGGGGGCGTCTTTACGATCGGAGGATGCGGCTGCTACCAGCAAGTAGCCGCCCTACTTGCTGGTAGCAAAATAATTTGCATATTTTAAAATTAAGTTTTTAACAAATTCTACTGAACAGAAATGATTATTTAGCTTATGTATGACCAGACCACTTTTTACAATTCTGCACTACACTACTTTCACCATTTATTGCTTGGTCATGCAACTTACCACCCAAATGAATTTTACCCATCTGGTATCGCCGTACTCAGGAGAAGTTGGGGAATGTGTTTTGGGGTGTCATTTTACATATACCCATGCTGGGTGAGACAAATAACTTGGTCAGATGCCAACTTTGTATAAAAAAATGGGAAAAGTTGTCTTTTGCCGAGATATTTCTCTTACCCAGCATGGGTATATGTAAAATGACACCCCAAAACATATTCCCCAACTTCTCCTGAGTACGGCGATACCACATGTGTGATACTTTTTTTCAGCCTAGGTGGGCAAAGGGGCCCACATTCCAAAGAGCACCTTTCGGATTTCACCGGCCATTTTTTACAGATTTTGATTTCAAACTACTTTGCACGCATTTGGGCCCCTAAAATGCCAGGGCAGTATAACTACCCCATAAGTGACCCCATTTTGGAAAGAAGACACCCCAAGGTATTTCGTGATGGGCATAGTGAGTTCATGGAAGTTTTTATTTTTTGTCACAAGTTAGTGGAATATGAGACTTTGTAAGAAAAAAAAAAAAAAACATAATTTTCCGCTAACTTGTGACAAAAAAGAAAAAATTCTAGGAACTCGCCATGCCCCTCACGGAATACCTTGGGGTGTCTTCTTTCCAAAATGGGGTCACTTGTGGGGTAGTTATACTGCCCTGGCATTTTAGGGGCCCAAATACGTGAGAAGTAGTTTGAAATCAAAATCTGTAAAAAATGCCCTGTGAAATCCGAAAGGTGCTCTTTGGAATGTGGGCCCATTTGCCCACCTAGGCGGCAAAAAAGTGTCACACATGTGTTATCGCCGTACTCAGGAGAAGTAGGGCAATGTGTTTTGGGGTGTCTTTTTACATATACCCTTGCTGGGTGAGATAAATATCTCGGCAAAAGACAACTTTTCCCCAATTTTTTTTATACAAAGTTGGCATTTGACCAAGATATTTATCTCACTCAGCATAGGAATATGTAAAATGACACCCCAAAACACATTCCTCAACATCTCCTGAGTACGGCGATACCACATGTGTGACACTTTTTTGCAGCCTAGATGCGCAAAGGGGCCCAAATTCCTTTTAGGAGGCCATTTTTAGACATTTGGATCCCAGACTTCTTCTCACGCTTTCGGGCCCCTAAAATGCCAGGGCAGTATAAATACCCCACATGTGACCCCATTTGGAAAGAAGACACCCAAGGTATTCAATGATGGGCATGGCGAGTTCATAGAAAAAAAAATTTTTGGGCGCAAGTTAGCGGAAATTTTTTATTTTTATTTTTTTCGCACAAAGTCTCCCTTTCCGCTAACTTGGGACAAAAATTTCAATATTTCATGGACTCAATATGCCCCTCACGGAATACCTTGGATTCCGTGAGGGGTATGGTGAGTTCATGTGAGATTTTATTTTTTGACACAAGTTAGTGGAATATGAGACTTTGTAAGAAAAAATAAAAAAAATGTCTGAATGGAGCCTTACAGGGGGGTGATCAATGACAGGGGGGTGATCAGGGAGTCTATATGGGGTGATCACCACCCTGTCATTGATCACCCCCCTGTAAGGCTCCATTCAGACGCCCATATGTGTTTTGCGGATCTGATCCATAGATGCGTGGATCCGTAAAACACATACGGACGTCTGAATGGAGCCTTACAGGGGGGTGATCATCCCATATAGACTCCCTGATCACCCCCCTGTAAGGCTCCATTCAGACGTCCGTATGTGTTTTGCGGATCTGATCCATGGATGCGTGGATCCGTAAAACACATGCGGGCGTATGAATGGAGCCTTACAGGGGGGTGATCAATGACAGGGGGTGATCAATGACAGGGGGTGATCAGGGAGTTATATGGGGTGATCACCCCCCTGTCATTGATCACCCCCCTGTAAGGCTCCATTCAGGCGTCCGTATGTGTTTTGCGGATCCGATCCATGGATGCGTGGATCCGTAAAACACATACGGACATCTGAATGGAGCGACATCTGAATGGAGCCTTACAGGGGGGTGATCAATGACAGGGGGGTGATCAGTGACAGGGGGGTGATCAGGGAGTCTATATGGGGTGATCAGGGGTTCATAAGGGGTTAATAAGTGACAGGGGGGGGTTTAGTGTAGTGGTGGTTGGTGCTACTTTACAGAGCTACCTGTGTCTTCTGGTGGTCGATCCAAGCAAAAGGGACCACCAGAGGACCAGGTAGCAGGTATATTAGACGCTGTTATCAAAACAGCGTCTAATATACCTGTTAGGGGTTAAAAAAATTGCATCTACAGCCTGCCAGCGAATGATCGCCGCTGGCAGGCTGTAGATCCAGTCTCTTACCTTCCGTTCTGTGAACGCGCGCGCCTGTGTGCGCGCGTTCACAGGAAATCTCGCCTCTCACGAGATGACGCACGGATGCGTCCAGGAGGAATGAATCGACCGCCTCCAGGACGCATACGTGCGTTAGGCAGTCGGGAGGAGGTTAAGGCTGTAATGTAACAAAATACGAAAAAAGTCAAGGGGGTGAATACTTTTGCAAGGCACTGTATGTATACTTTTTTTTCCCAATTTTGTAAAAAAAAAAATTACTTTATTTTGGGAAAAGAGCGTTTTTTTTTTTACTTGAAACTTTTCATTTTTTGTAAAACTTTATTTTTTTAGCTTATTTTTTTGCTTTTTTTTTGTCCTTCAACTTTTGGGGGTCTGATCCCCTTCACAATGCATTACAATACTTCTGTATTGTAATGCATTGGCTGTAAGTGTATTATATAGTGTAATACACTTACAGCTTCCTGCCTGTGAGATTTAGGGGGCTGAAGGCAGCCACGATGTGTAAGGAAGGCTTTGGGCTGCCTTCCCTTCCATCGGGTACCCATCACAGCAGTGCGGGGACCCGATGGCCACCCCGCACCCGGCAGGATACCGCATGTGCCGCAGTCAGCGCTGAGAGCGGCAGTGCAAGGGTTAATGCGCCGGCATCAGTGTTTTCACTGATGCAGGTGCATACAGCAGGGGTCCCACTATCAGTGACGGCTGGACCCCTGCAGCTGATCGGGCGGGCGCAGCTCCTGCATCCACCCGATCACCATGCAGTATATGTACGTCACTGGTTCTTAAGTCATGGCCAGATATGATGTACATGTACGTAATAGTTCCTTAAGGGGTTAAAATAAAAATAAAATTCTCCACTACTTTATTGGTGCTACCCCCATTTCTTTTATTGCACTGTAGAGGTGCGCACAGGTTTTTTTGTTTTACTGAAGGGTGCTGTATGTTTTTTTTTTTTTAACAAAAGGGATTAGCTATGAATCTTGGTGCACTGCACAGTGATGTAGACAGTGATAAATTAGTCCTGTAAGGCCTCATGAACACGACCGTTGTGTGCACCCGTGTCCGTTGTTCCATTTTCCGTGATTTTCTGCGAACCCTTTGACTTTCAATGGGTCCGTTGAAAACTCGGTAAATGCACCGTTGTTCATCCGCATCCGTGATCCGTGTTTGCTGTCCGTCAAAAAAATACGACCTGTCCTATTTTTTGGACGGACAACGGTTCAAGTCAATGGGTCTGTGAAAAAACACGGATGCACACAAGATTGTTATCCGCGTCAGTGATCCGTGTCCGTAGGCTACTTTCACAAAGACGGATCGCAGATCCGTCTGCATAAAAGCTTTTTCAGGGCTGAGATCCCAGAGTATATTCTAACACAGAGGCATTCCCATAGTGATGGGGACGCTTCAAGTTAGAATATACTGAGAACTGTGTACATGTCTGCCCCCTTCTGCCTGGCAGCACCAGTTCTCTTACAGGGGGCTGTGATCCGCACAATTAACCCCTCAGGTGCCGTACCTGAGGGGTTAACTGTGCATATCATAGCCCCCTGTAAGAGATCAGGTGCTGCCAGGCAGGAGGGGGCAGACCCCCCTCCCTCCCCAGTTTTAAATTCATTGGTGGCCAGTGCGGCCCCCTTCCCAAGTCAGGATGGATCCGTTTGGCTCCGCACGGCCATGTCTGGTGATCCTCCAAAAATCACGGAAGACACACGAAAAACGGACACGGATCACGGAACAACGGAACCCCGTTTTGCGGACCGTGAAAAAAAAATGTTGTGTGCATGAGGCCTAATAATGATGGCACAGTACTTACAGAACAGATTAGCTATAAATGTGTGTGCACTAGGACGTAATGCACACAATAGTACACTCTCCCTGCAATCTCTGCAGTTTAAGTTCCAAGCCTTCAAAATGAGATTGAGCCACCAATTAAGATGAATATGATTAGGCAGAGTGATTTATTGCAATTTGTGACAAATTATTTTGTAATGAATCTAATTTCTTGTCGAAGTTCGACAAATCGATTGAACCTTCGCTCATCTCTAATGATTATTATGATTATTATCAATTTTATTGTTATTATTACTCAAATTTTTATTATACTAAGCATTATTATTGTTATGATCATATCTCAATAAGAATAATTAGAATTATTCTTAGAAATCAATTTAGAAAATATAATCTCAATTTGAAGTCTCACAATCAAATGTCAGCTAAATATAATGGTTTGTGGAAGAAGATCACTTCCCTGTGCAAATGTTTACTTCATACCAGATACTTTCAAAATTCTACAATGCCACATGCTTGATGAATATATTTTAAATAAGAACAAACAGCAAGAGATGAAAATATTAAAGCCAGAATCTGCCCCATCTGAACAGTCTACGTGTGCATCAGAACTAATTCTAATATGGTTCAACATTTTTTAACTTGTCAGTAAGAATATTGTTCCAGGACAAAAATACTGTGTATCAAATATGATGAAGCCCACATAAATATCTGCAGAAACTTCTCATTCTTTGCCGTATTTTAAATATCAGGAAGGCACTTCCAATGTTTGTTTATAGGTGCTCCCAATGCGCCAGATTTGTATTTAGGGCACATAAAAGCTTTTATAGTCTGCTCTTTGAAACAGTTGCACTGTAAACCGGTATTTAGACATAACACTAGCAAGCCAGAATAAACGTTGATTCATTTCTATTGTATGCTACTGTGATGTCTTAGTCATAAATCTGAAATGGGAACATCCAGTCATATCCAATTTCTTAGTAACTTACAATTCAGTAGAAATAGGAGTAATATTAGGAGACTCAAAGCAAAACATTAATCATTTGGCTTCGAAGTGCACAGCATGAGTGGCTGTCCACTGAATATTTTGCACGACTTTAATAAGCATGTTAGCAATTTTTACATTATAGCAACATTTAGAATAGGCAATCCCTTAAATAGCCTTCAAAATCTTCTAGATAAAGATAAGTCAGCTGAAGCTTATGGTAAAAAGTTGTTAAAGTTTGCAATAACTGTATATATTATATTAAATATATTTTATTTTTTAATAGAAGATGAGACCATTTTCACGGATCTAGCTTATTTTGCATATATAAAATACAGCTATTAGAAGAATACAAGATTTTACAATCTCCAATATACAATACATGCCCAGTTTCTCAAATGTCTTCTGCAAATGAGAAATGAATTTGAATAGAAGAGAGAAACATTTTAAGACCACTACTGATGGCTATAGTTACAGTTTCAGACATTTGTAATATGGGCACATTTTTGTGTTGTGACCAATGCACATTAACCCAAAACTAGGGAGGAATAAGGTTTCCCCTGCTGAACGTTTCGCCTTGCTTTTTCAAAGGGGCATGTCACTCTGAGTTATATCCAAACCATTTATGCCCACTCTACAGCTGTGCACACGTATATTTGGTGTAGGTTGCAATATTGACTACAAATCCTAAAACATTAAATGGGATGTGGCATTATTGGTAGAGTTGAGCGGACACCTGGATGTTCGGGTTCGCCGGGTTCGCCCAAACTTCGGAAAAAAGTTCGAGTTCGGGACTCAAACTTGACCCGAACTTGACCCCGAACCCCATTGAAATCAATGGGGGCCCGAACTTTTGAGTACTAAAATGGGTGTAAAAATGTCATGGAAAGGGCTAGACGGCTGCAAATGGCGTCAAAATGTGGTTAAGAGCATGGCAACTGCTCTGCAAACAAATGTGGATAGGGAAATGACTTAAAATAACATAAAATACGTAAATAAAAAATAATAATCTTGATCTAGGACAGGCATCCTCAAACTGCGGCCCTCCAGCTGTTGTAAAACTACAACTCCCACAATGCCCTGCTGTAGGCTGATACCTGTAGGCTGTTGGGGGATGCTGGGAGTTGTAGTTTTGCAACAGCTGGAGGGCCGCAGTTTGAGGATGCCTGATCTAGGAGGACCAGGTCCATATGGCGTAGGAGGTTGAGGAGGAGGTGGATGTGGCGCTGTAGGTGTAAGCGGCGGTGGATGAGGAGGAGGTAGCCTACACTGCTTTTTGGTTTTAAATTGTATTTTAAAATTAGGGTACACCCCAAAACATTGGGAAATATAACCTGTGATAACCCCCTCCAGTCATGCCAAACACACATTCAGACAATACACTGGCTGCAGGGCAGGCCAGCACCTCCAAGGGGTAAAGGGAAAGCTCAGGCCATGTGCACAATTTAGAGACCCAGAAGTTCCAGGGGCTGACCCCTGTCAGTCAGTTTGTGTAGGCGTGTGCACACTTAGTGCCCCACCATGTCGCACGTCCCCGTGATGTTCACGATCCAATTTGATATCTGCTCTATCAACATTTGATGTTCTTTTATGCGCCTACCATGGTGATCACGGGTGGCGGGGAATCAGGGTTCCAGGCCAGAGAGGCCAGAGAGGGAGAAAGAGACCACATTAAAGGGAGGATTCATTTTTTCAAATTTAAAATCATAGAGTTGAAATATGGGAGAAATTATTAAAGCGTAAAAGCGTGACAACTTTTCAAAGTGAAAAATGTGGCACGCATTAATTTCTGAATAATATATAAAATGTTATTCCCTGCCACCTATGCATAGCAGGTGTTTATTCACGTCTAAAATTGTATAATGTCAACCCAAGAATGTAACAGAAAAATGATTGAAATTTATTAAGCTGTCAACTAGGTAGAGGAGGGGTATATTACACCCAAAAATTTGTGAATTTCACCAGAATATATAACTGACAATTTTTTTTTGTTTAACCTGTCTACTAGGTATAGCAGTGGTACTATACACCCAAACATTTGTTTATTTTGCCAGAAAATGTAACTAACAATTTATTTACTTTTTACCAGTCCACTAGGTATAGCAGTGGTACTATACACACTAAAATTGGTGAATTTCACACTAAAATGAAAACTACATTTTTTTTTAACCAGCCTACTAGGTATAGCAGTGGTACTATACACCCAAAAATTGGTTAATTTCACCCGAAAAAGTAAATGACAATTTTTTCTTTGTTTAACCTGTCTACTAGGTATAGAAGTAGTACTATACACCCAAAAATTTGTTAATTTCACCAGAAAATTTAACTGACAGTTTTTTTAATTTTTTTAACTGGCCTACTAGGTATAGCAGTGGTACTATACACCCAAAAATTGGTGAATTTCACCTGAAAATGTAAATGACAATTTTTGTTTTGTTTAACCTGTCTACTAGGTATAGCAGTGGTACTATACAATGTGAGAAGGCACAAGGTGCCATAATAGATGATAGATACGTGTCACCGAGGTGCCTGGCCTCAGTGAAATGAACCGGTAATGTTTTGTCAATAACCCTAGGTTACTGACAGTTGCTAGAGGTAGTTTAGCTGCTAGCTGCAGCTGATCCAGGCCAGGTTTCATTGGAGAAGTCAAAGAGCAGGGTGGGATGACTACTCCCACGTATCCAGGCCAGGTGTTGGCTGGCATATTTAAGCCAGGAATCCCAGGAGAGCTGGGGGTGTGGTTCCTATTCTGGAAGTGTAAGGCCTAGTTCACACAATCGTTTTTTTTTGCGAGTGTACGTGCCGTTTTTTTGTGTTCCTTATACGGTCCGTATTCGAAACCATTCATTTCAATGGTTCCGCAAAAAAAGGAATGTAGTTCGTATGCATTCAGTTTCCGTATTTCCTTTTTTTCTGTTCCGTTGAAAGATAGAACATGTCCTATTATTGCCCGCAAATCACGTTCCGTGGCTCCATTCAAGTCAATGGGTCCGCAAAAAAAACGGAACACATATGGAAATGCATCCGTATGTCTTCCGTATCCGTTCCGTTTTTGCGGAACCATCTATTGAAAATGTTATGCCCAGCCCAATTTTTTCTATGTAATTACTGTATACTGTATATGCCATACGGAAAAACGGAACGGTAAAACGGAACATAAACGGAAACAAAAAATGGAACAACGGATCCGTGAAAAACGGACCGCAAAAAACTATGAAAGCCATACGTTCGTGTGAACTAGGCCTAACAGACTGGGAGTAAAGCTGTGTGGTGTGTTGCTGTGTATAAGCCTGACGTTGCCTACTCTTTTCCCCCCTCTCCAGCGGGTGGTGGAACTCTGGAACACAGAGGACTGTAAGTTGTACCATTTCATATGGACTGTGTTTCTTTGTGTTTACCCGCTGAAGTAAGCGAGCATTTGTTAAGTCTGTGTTGAACAAAATAAAAGACTGGTTTAAATGACACCAGAAGTCACTGTTTGAGCTGATCCCCACAACACCCAAAAATTTGTTTATTTCACCAGAAAATGTAAGTGACAATTTTAATATTTTATTTTACCGGTCTACTAGGTATAGCATTGGTACTATACACCCAAAAATTTGTGAATTTCACCCGAAAATGTAAATGACAAAGTAGTGAAATGATATAAATAAAACACGTGCAAAAACAAATAATGGATTTATGAGGTGGAGTTCCATATGGAGTAGGAGTTTTAGGAGGCAGTGGACGTAGCGGAGTAGGTGGAAGCGGTGGTGGAGGAGGACGGGATAGCCAACACAGGTTTTTGGTTTTAATTTAATGTTGTAAAATTAAGGTACACTCCAAAAGAGTTTGAAATATCCAAAATACAAACATGAGCAATTGCGCTGCAGTATAACAATGGCTGCTTAGTGCCGGTACACATGTCTATTCTGCACAAGGTACGGACAAGTCCTGAGGAATCCATGCCTGGTTCATTTTAATAAACGTGAGCTTGTCCACATTGGCTGTGGACAGGCGGCTGCGCTTGTCTGTGATGACGCCCCCTACCGTGCCAAACACACGTTCAGATAATACACTTACGGCAGGGCAGGGCAGCACCTCCAAGGAGTAAAGGGCAAGCTCAGGCCATGTGCCCAATTTGGAGACACAGAAGTTGAAGGGGGTAGACCCGTCATTCAGTACGTGTAGGCGTGTGCACACATACTGCTCCACCATGTTGATGAAATGCTGCCTCCTGCTAAGACATTCCATATCAGCTGGTGGTGCTGGTTGTTGTGGCGTGCTGACAATGCTTTTCCACATTTTGGCCATGCTAACCCCGCCTTCTGAGGTGCTGGTGGTGCCCCAGCTGCGTTGGCGACCTCTTCCTCGTCCTCTGCCTTCGCCTTGTGCTTCCACTGTGCCCCCGCTGTAAGGTTGGAATGCCACCAGCAGTGCGTCTACCAGCGTGCGCTTGTACTAACGCATCTTACGATCACGCTCCAGTGACGGAATAAAGGACGGTACGTTGTCCTTGTAATGGGGATCCAGAAGCGTGGCCACCCAGCAATCAGCACAAGTTAGAATGTAGGCAACTCGGCGGTCGTTGCAGAGACACTGCAGCATGTAATCGCTCATGTGTGCCAGGCTGCCCAGAGGCAACGAAAAGCTGTCCTCTGTGGGAGGTGTATCGTCTGTGTCCTCTGTATTCCCCCATCCACGCACCAGTGATGGCCATGATTTTGCCCCCTACTTGGTTGTGAAGGCTAGGGATGGCTCGCCTTGAAAAGTAGTGGCGGCTGGGCACGACGTACTGTGGGACAGCCACCGCCATAAGGCCTTTCAAACTATCCGTCTCCACCAGACGGAATGACAGCATTTCAAAGGCCAGTAATTTAAAAATGCTGGCATTCAGGGCTAGGGATCGCGGGTGGCTAGGGGGTTACTTCCTCTTCCTCTCCAGCATTTTGGAGATGGAGAGCTTAACGATTCCGTGGGACATTATGGAGATGCTTGGTGACCCAGGTGTTGGTGTTGCTGGCAGATCCTCTGTTTGCGGGGTGCCAGGTGGCACTGTCACTCCACTTCATGAAGAGGCCGCGACTGCAGCAGAAGAGGAAGCAGGAGGAGCCAGAGACCTTTCTTGGTTTTTAAGGTATCTACTCCACTGCAGTTCATGCTTTGCACTTAAATGCCTGGTCATGCATGTTGTGCTCAGGTTGAGAACGTTTATGCCTCACTTCAGGCTCTGATTGAACAGCTGTGCAAACCACTAGTGTTTTGTTATCAGCACATTGTCTGAAGAACTGCCACGCCAGGGAACTCCTTGGAGCTGGCTTTGGTGTGCTCACTCCCTTGCTGCGGCGGCAGTAGGAGGCGTACTGTCTAGAGGACGGCCGCTCTGCTTTTGCACCCTGCTCCCTCTTCTGCTGTGCTGGTGGTTCTGTGCGACCACCGCCTCTTCCTCCGAACTACATAGGTCACTCACATGACCTTTATTACATGTGAGGTCGAGGACCTCATCATCCTCCACATCATCTTCCACCCAGTCTTCACCCCTGCCTTCCTTGTTGGCCTGCACACTTCGAAAGCACCAGCAGTTGGCACCTATGTTTCGTCATCATCCGAGACGTGCTGCGATGGTCCTCCCATGTACTCATCTAGAAGTGGTTGGCCATCGGTGCACTTAATCTCTTCCACTTCTGGGGCAGGGCTAGGTGGATGGCCCCGGGAAACCCTGCTAACAGAGTCATCAAAAGGCAGAAGAGACTGCTGCATGACTTGGGCCTCAGACTGCTTGGCTGATTTGCAAGGGGGTGAGGTGAAAGACATGGACATGGGCTGCAGGTGCCAACTGTGGTCTTTCAGGAGACTGGGTGGGAGACAATGTGAAGGAACTGGATCCACTGTCAGCAACTGTCACGGAAGGTGTACAGGAAACAAGACAATACAAAATGAATATATGACTCACTGGATCCAAAACTAAGGAACAAAAAGGGAGACCCCTGCATAAGACCTGACACTCACCCTGACTGCTCAGCCTATGCGAACATCCCAATGGTAGATGATCGCATATCCTCGTACCTCGACTGTATAACACCTGAACACCCTATAATAGTGAGGGGACACGACCACCGGTTCCCTACACTAGACACGGAGGGAGTCAGGGTCACCTGGGATCCAGCAAACAGAAAATCACAAATGAATGTACAACACTTATCTTGTAGAAGACTGGGAAATAGGATCAGCATGCACACAAACTCCAGGAAGTTGTATAAACCGCACACTAATGCATTATGGGGAGGAATTTAAAGGGATGCAATCAGTCCAACTACATGACAGCTGAGAGAGGCTAACGAGATGAGGAACTGAAAACAAAAACAAAGGAAGCTCAAGGAGGAGTTTCTGAAAGGCATCTGTCAGAGCTTCTCAGATGTCTGGTGGTGACAGTACCCCTCCCTCTATGAGTGGACTCCGGACACTCAGAGCCCACCTTCTCAGGATGGGACCTATGGAAAGCCCTGATGAGACGAGTGGCCTTAATGTCCGTCACTGGGACCCACATCCTCTCCTCAGGACCATAACCCTCCCAATGAACGAGGTACTGGAGAGAACCGCGGACAACACGAGAATCCACAATCCTAGAGACCTGAAATTCAAGATTACCATCAACCATAATCGGAGGAGGAGGCAAAGGCGAGGGTACAATGGGTTGGACATAAGGTTTTAATAAGGACTTATGAAAAACATTATGGATCTTCCAAGTCTGAGGAAGATCAAGACGGTAGGCGACAGGATTAATGACAGACAGGATTTTGTAAGGCCCAATAAACTTAGGACCCAACTTCCAGGAGGGAACCTTCAATTTGATATTCTTGGTAGACAACCACACCAGATCACCAACATTCAGGTCCGGACCAGGCACACGTATCTTATCTGCCACACGCTTATTTCTCTCACTCATGCTCTTTAGATTATCCTGAATCTTTTGCCAAATAGATGACAAAGACGAGGAGAATCTATCCTCATCAGGTAAACCAGAAGACCCCTCTACTGAGAATGTCCCAAACTCCGGATGAAACCCATATGCACCAAAAAATGGTGACTTATCAGAGGACTCCTGACGACGGTTATTTAAAGCAAACTCAGCAAGGGACAAAATAGAACACCAATCCTCCTGATTCTCCGCCACAAAACAGCGCAGATATGTCTCCAGATTCTGATTGACGCGCTCTGTCTGGCCATTCGACTGTGGGTGGAAAGCAGAAGAGAATGACAACCGAACCCCCAAGCGAGAACAGAAAGCCTTCCAGAATCTGGAAACAAACTGCGTGCCCCTATCAGAGACTATGTCTGAAGGAATACAATGCAATTTGACAATGTGATCAATAAATGCCTGCGCCAGCGTCTTAGCATTGGGCAAGCCAGAAAAAGGGATAAAATGCACCATTTTGCTAAAACGGTCCACCACCACCAGAATCACAGTCTTCCCCGAGGAACGAGGCAGGTACGTTATGAAGTCCATGGACAGATGTGTCCAAGGACGGGAAGGAATGGGTAAGGGAAGGAGAGGACCTGATGGCCGTGAATGAGGGACTTTGGCACGAGCGCAAGTCTCGCAGGCTGCACAAAACCCTCAACCAACTTACAAAGCGCAGGCCACCAGAATCTCCGAGCGATGAGATCCACTGTGGCTCTTGCCCCCGGGTGCCCAGCAAGGACAGTATCGTGGTGTTCCTTAAAAATCTTGTGTCTTAAAGCGAGAGGCACAAACAACCACCCAGGAGGACAAAGATCAGGAGCCTCTGACTGGGCTACCTGCACCTCTGCCTCCAATTCAGGATAAAGAGCAGAGACCACCACACCTTCAGCCAAAATGGGACCCGGGTCTTCAAAATTCCCACCTCCCGGAAAACAACGTGACAGGGCATCTGCCTTCACATTCTTAACCCCAGGGCGGAACGTGACAACAAAACTAAACCTTGAAAAGTACAAAGACCATCTGGCCTGTCTCGGGTTCAGACGCTTGGCTGACTCCAAGTAGGACAGATTTTTATGGTCAGTAAACACGGTAATAGGGTGTCTGGCTCCCTCTAGCCAATGGCGTCATTCCTCAAAAGCCAACTTGATGGCCAACAACTCCCTATCTCCCACATCGTAATTTCTCTCTGCGGAGGAGAGTTTCTTCGAGAAAAAGGCACACAGTCTCCATTTGGCAGGAGAGGAACCCTGAGATAAGACCGCACCTACACCCACCTCAGAAGCATCAACCTCAACTATGAAGGGTAGAGAAATATCAGGTTGTACCAAGATGGGAGCGGAAGCAAAACTCTCCTTGATATTAGAAAAGGCCTTACGCGCCTCTACCGACCAGGAAGAAAAATCTACACCCTTTCTGGTCATATCAGTGAGTGGTTTAACAACAGAGGAATAATTCAAAATAAACTTCCTGTAATAATTGGCAAAGCCCAAAAAACGCATCAGCGCCTTCTGATTCTCAGGAAGCTCCCACTCAAGCACAGCGCGGACCTTCTCGGGGTCCATGCGAAAACCAGAAGTGGAGAGAAGAAACCCCAGAAATTGAATTTCTGGAACCGCAAACACACATTTTTCCAGTTTCGCGTATAATTTATTCTCCCGCAGGATGAGCAAGACCTGACGTAAGTGTTCCTTATGAGTTTTGAAATCAGGAGAAAAAATCAAAATGTCATCCAAATACACTAATACAAATTTTCCCATTAAATGATAAAAAAGGCATAACCAAATTCTCAAAATGGCCCTCAGGGGTATTGAAGGCCGTCTTCCATTCATCTCCTTCTCTGACCCTGACCAGGTTGTATGCCCCTCTTAGATCTAATTTGGAAAAGACTTTAGCCCCAACAATCTGGTTAAACAGGTCCGGGATCAGAGGAAGCGGATAAGGGTCACGAATAGTGATACTGTTCAGCTCCCTGAAATCCAGACAAGGTCTTAAAGAACCATCTTTTTTCTTAACAAAGAAAAAACCAGCGGCAACAGGTGACTTCGAGGGTCGTATATGTCCTTTTCTCAGACTCTCAGAGATATAAGCATGCATAGCGACCCTTTCAGGTTGGGAGAGGTTGTATAAACGAGATTTAGGCAGTTTGGCGCCTGGAATGAGATTAATAGGGCAATCGTACTCCCTGTGCAGGGGGCAAATCCTGAACTCCACTCTCAGAGAAGACATCCGAAAATTCAGAGAGAAAAGATGGTACAGTCTTAGTAGAAACCTCAGAAACAGATGTCGTGAGGCAATTCTCTCTGCAAAAGTCACTCCAACCATTGCTTGCCAATCAATGGTGGGGTTATGTTTAGTGAGCCAGGGTAGCCCCAACACAAGAGGAGTAGGCAAACCGCTAAGGACGAAACATGACACATCCTCAACATGAGCATCACTCACAATTAAACGGATATTGTGAACTATGCCCTTTAATGATTTCTGAGAAAGTGGAGCTGAATCAATAGCAAAAACAGGAATATCCTTTCCCAAAGTGCATACCTGGAAACCATGAGTTATCGCAAATTGATTATCAATGAGATTGACAGCTGCTCCACTATCTACAAAAATCTCACAAAACATGTTCTTGATCTCTAGCGCCACCCTGGCAGGCAGGACAAAACAGGAACTACAAGCAAACGGAAAACCTTCAATTTCCGCCTCAACCCTGCCAATAGTAACAGATGGAACATTTTTAAAAGATTTTTTCCTTTTTGTTTCTTTATTACTCCCAAAAAACTGCCTGAATCTCCTAGAGGGACAAACATTTGCCAAATGATTTATACCTCCACAACAAAAACAAACCTTCCCATGCGGGCTGAATCTTCTATTGTCAGAGGCAATCAACCCCAGCTGCATGGGCTCCTGCTCAGAAGGGGCTGACAGCGACTGAGACCCTTGCGCACATAATGAGACCGTTGCACTGTCCTGGGATTGAGTATGACAGGAAGGAGAGATCTCTCCTCTCTCTCTAAGACGCCTGTCAATACGAACGGCCTGAGACATAGCAGAGTCCAAGGAGATAGGCCTCTCATGAAAGGCAAATGCATCTTTCAATCCCTTTGAAAGACCATGGCAAAATTGACTTCGGAGTGCAGCATCATTCCAACCAGTATCAGCTGCCCATCTCCGAAATTCTGAACAGTATATATCTGCGGATTGTTTACCCTGGCATAAAAGACGTAGTCTAGACTCAGCCAGGGCAACACGATCCGGATCATCATATATCTGACCCAGGGCTAAAAAGAATTCATACACTGAACGGAGGGGCCGTGCCCCCACCGGCAGCGAAAAGGCCCACGACTGAGCGTTACCTCTGAGCAGCGATATAATGATCCCCACCCTCCGTTCCTCATCACCAGAGGAATGGGGAAGAAGGCGAAAATGGAGTTTGCAAGCCTCTCTAAAACGCACAAAATTCTCACTATCCCCGGAGAACGTATCCGGGAGCGAGATCTTAGGCTCAGAACAAACTCCATGAACGCAAGCTGAACCTGGTCACTTGAAACTGAGAAAGAGTCTTACGGAGATCAGCTACCTCCAATGAAAGACCCTGGAAGCGTTCAGTCAAAAGTGAAACCAGGATCCATGCTAATGTCACGGAAGGTGTACAGGGAACAAGACAACACAAAATGAACATATGACTCACTGGATCCAAAAATAAGGAACAAAAGGGGAGACCCCTGCATCAGACCTGGCACTTTCCCTGACTGCTCAGCCTATGCAAAAATCCCTATGGTAGATGATCGCATATCCTCGTACTTCGACTGTATAACACCTGAACACCCTATGATAGTGAGGGGACACGACACCCGGCTCCCTACACTAGACACGGAGGGAGTCAGGGTCACCTGGGATCCAGCAAACAGAAAATCACAAATGAATGTACAACACTTATCTTGTAGAAGACTGGGAAATAGGATCAGCATGCACACACACTCCAGGAAGTTGTATAAACCGCCCACTAATGCATTATGGGGAGGAATTTAAAGGGATGCAATCAGTCCAACTACATTAGGCCTGACCAAATACCGCTGCAGGTTTTGTCACCTACTCGCACCTGAGGAAGGGGTTTCACTTGTGCATGTAGCTGGCACAGATCGACCACGTCCTCTCCCTGCAACAGGAGCTCCACCAGCAGCACCACGACGTCCTGGGCCACGTCCCTTATTTGATGCTCTCCTCACATTTTTCGAATTTAGGATATTGCCCTAAATGGGTGTTTAATTAATAGCAGAATAGAACGACAGTATGTAAAGGGTGTATCTCACACGGTGTGAACTAGTGTAGGCTTGAATTAAATATTTCTTTGCACAAAATGGCTGTATTTCAAATGGCTGTATTTCAAATCCCTGAATCAAACCCCTGTATGTAGAGGGTGTATCTCAATGGGCCTGAACCAGTGCAGGCCTGAAGTAAATATTTCTTTGCACAAAATGGCTGTATTTCAAATGGCTGTTTTTCAAATGCCTGATTCAAACCCCTGTATGTAGAGGGAGTCACTCACAGGGCTTGAACCAGTGTAGGCCTGAAGTAAATATTTCTTTGCCCAAAATGGCTGTATTTCAAATAACTGTTTTTCAAATGCATGATACAAAACCCTGTTTGTAGAGGGAGTCACTCACAGGGCCTGAACCAGTGTAGGCCTGAAGTAAATATTTATTTGCCCTAAATGGCTGTATTTAAAATGCCTGAATTAAACCCCTGTATGTAGAGGGGGAATCTCACACGGTCTGAATCAGTGTAGGCCTGAAGTAAATATTTATTTGCACAAAATGGCTGTATTTCAAATGGCTGTTTTTCAAATGAATGATTCAAACACCTGTATGTAGAGGGAGTCACTCACAGGGCCTGAACCAGTGTAGGCCTGAACTTAATATTTCTTTGCCCTAAATGGCTGTGTTTCAAATGGCTATATTTCAAATGCCTGATTCAAACCCCTGTATGTAGAGGGGGTATCTCACACGGTCTGAACCAGTGTAGGCATGAAGTAAATATTTATTTGCCCAAAATGGCTGTATTTCAAATGGCTGTATTTCAAATCCCTGAATCAAACCCCTGTATGTAGAGGGGGTATCTCGCAGAGCCTGAACCAGTGTAGGCCTGAACTACATATTTATTTGCCCTAAATGGCTGTATTTCAAATGGCTGTATTTCAAATGCCTGATTCAAACCCCTGTATGTAGAGGGTGGCTCTCACACGGTTATGAACCAGTGTAGGCCTGAACTAAATATTTCTTTGCACAAAATGGCTGTATTTTGAATGGCTGTATTTCAAATTCCTGAATCAAACCCCTGTATGTAGTGGGAGTATCTCACAGGGCCTGAACCAGTGTAGGCCTGAAGTAAATTTTTCTTTGCCTAAAATGGCTGTATTTCAAAAGGCTGTATTTCAAATCCCTGAATCAAACCTCTGTATGTAGAGGGTATATCTCACAGGGCCTGAACCAGTGTATGCCTGAATTCAATATTGGTGCACCAAATGGCGGTATTTAAATACTGTTGGTAAATAGGGATTGGCCCCAGGGAAGGGGATACCTGGTCAGTCCCCTTCGATAACCTTTTAACTTAAATAAGAGACTGACAGCCATATTCCTTTAAATGCTGGGTGATGATCGGCCACAGCTTTCTTTATTTAACAACAACTCCATAAACTGTAAATGGCGCAGTATGCCAGCTGCTGGACTCCCAATGGGCAAGTCCGCCTTGTGCCATAACCAATCACATAATGAATTAGATACCGCCACGGAGGAGACACGTGCCTACACGGGGCTCCGACCACCTTCCAGCAAAAACATGGCTTGTTCAACGCCGTCCTGAATACCCGATAAGAATATATCCAGACCTTGAGATGCACCCTATCCGGCCTCATTAAAGCCCGGTTGTCACCTTCGAGCTGCCTATGTCGAACAACTACACTCCCTTTAGAGCACACAAACCGGGAGATTCGTGCGTTCACCGTACGCCTACACTTCTCTAAAGCCTCACCATCTCGGGCCCCATGCCAGACTACCTGAGCAACAATCTCACACTAGCACCATTTCCCTAAAAAATGATGGAAAACGTTCAACGTCTGATCGCATAAGTGTCAATAGCTCAGCCTACCGCAAATGACAAAGGTCATTGCCACCGGCGTGTATCGCCAAAATCACCGGACCTACCGAACGCAATCCAATATTAATCACCTCCGTGAGTAACTGAGACCACCTTGACCCACAAACTCCTCTCCAAAGGACATCCACTTTCCGGAATCCGAGATTGCGCCCGCCAGGCCGACATTCTGCCCGCTGTGCAGTCCAGAACACGTAAAAAGTGCCCAACTATCCAAGAGTGACAACATTGTTAGAAAAGGTCACCAACATGAAACACCAACGAGCGTAACAAGGCTAAAGATCTAAACAACTCCCATATTATCTTTCTTCTCTCTTTTTTTTTTTTTTACAGCAACAATTCCGGCCGAACATGAGTTCCAAATTCCTTCGGGTCGGCCCCCACTTCCGCAAGACACCGTCTAAAAAACGCTGAGAACTGAAACTTCGTCACCGGGGACCCATCCTGATGAGCAAAGAAATTGGCCCCCTCCAGTCGCTTGGCCCTAAATTCCGCTACCAAACGAACCGGACAGGCAACACCGGGAGCAGGAAGCAGGGGTATCCAGGCCCCATTACCGTATTGATCCATTTTCGACCGTCGAACTCTAATTTGTTAGCCAAAACCACGTCCTGCACTAAAAAACCACCCGGCTTCTTAAGAGATGGGGCAAACAATTCACCAACCCGCAGGGCCGCGAAGAAGGCAACACTAAAACTGGCAGCAAAAAGGGATCCCTCATATACAGATTTGCAAATGCCAGCGCAACTAATAACGATCCTGCACAGCAAAGAAAAGGACACCGGCCGACGCGTTTCGCAAACCACATACTACTTGCGCCAGCCTCGCATGGCCTGACGCACCACGAAGTGTTTCTTCACTTCCAGCCATCCGCATAATTTAAAAAAGGGCACTACAACCAACAAACGCCGAAGGGCGACAGGGGCAGACACCCCCGCACCATGTAATTGAAGCAACCATTCCACGGTAACCTCCAGCCGGAGATCATCCGGGGAAGACACGTCCCTCGTACCCACCATTGACAACCACTCAGACCAGTCCTTACCATGAGACACCACAGGAACGGCGGGCACTCCTTGCCACACGGATCCGCCCCTGGATGAAGTTCCTAAAAGACCTGCCAATGGAATCAAGAGAGAGCGTCAGCAATTCTGTTATCCACCCCAGGAACGTGGCGAGCCCGAAAGTAAATGTTCTGCTCCAGGCAACGTAAGACTAGGTGACGCAACAACGCCAAGACAGGAAGGGAAGAGGAGGACAGCCGGTTGATAACTAGTGTTGATCACGAATATTCAAATTTCGAATTTTTATCGCGAATATAGGTACTTCGAAAATTCGCGAATATTTCGAATATAGTTATATATTCGTAAATTCGAATATTCGATTTTTTTTTTTTTTTAATCAGTACACATGATCCCTTCCTGATTCTAGCTTGTGGGCAATATACTTGACTTTAGGAGTAGTAGTGTTTGCGAATTTTGCTCTATCTTTGTTTTTTCGAATATTCGCTATATTGCTATATATTCTTGTTTTGGAATATTACGAATATTCGAAAAAACAAAGTTATAGCAATATAGCGAATATTCGAAAAAAAACTGATATAGAGCAATTTAGCTAATATAGTGCTATAATCTTTTTTTTTTATAGTTGTAATTTTTTTCCAATCTGAACTTCAGATGAGAAAAAAATTACAACTATTAGAGAAAGAAGAATATAGCACTATATTAGCTAAATTGCTCTATATTTGTTTTTTCCAAATATTCGCTATATTGATATATATAGTGTTGAGCGAACACCTGGATGTTCGGGTTCGAGAAGTTCGGCCGAACTTCCCGGAAATGTTCGGGTTTGGGATCCGAACCCGATCCGAACTTCGTCCCGAACCCGAACCCCATTGAAGTCAATGGGGACCCGAACTTTTCGGTAATAAAAAGGCTGTAAAACAGCCCAGGAAAGGGCTAGAGGGCTGCAAAACATGTAGGTAAATCCCCTGCAAACAAATGTGGATAGGGAAATGAATTAAAATAAAAATTAAATAAATAAAAATTAACCAAAATCAATTGGAGAGAGGTCCCATAGCAGAGAATCTGGCTTCACGTCACCCACCACTAGAACAGTCCATTCTCAGATATTTAGGCCCCAGCACCCAGGCAGAGGAGAGAGATCCCGTAACAGAGAATCTGGCTTCATGTCAGCAGAGAATCAGTCTTCATATCATAGCAGAGAATCAGGCTTCACGTCAGCCACCAATGCAACAGTCCATTGTAAGATATTTAGGCCCAGCACCCAGGCAGAGGAGAGAGGTCCCGTAACAGACAATCAGGCTTCACGTCAGCCACCAGTGCAACAGTCCATTGGCATATATTTAGGCCCAGCACCCAGGCAGAGGAGAGAGGTCCCGTAACAGAGAATCTGGCTTCATGTCAGCAGAGAATCAGTCTGCATGTCATAGCAGAGAATCAGGCTTCACGTCAGCCACCACTGCAACAGTCCATTTTCATAAATTTATGCCAAGCACCCAGGCAGAGGAGAGAGGTCCCGTAACAGACAATCTTGCTTCATGTCAGCAGAGAATCAGTCTTCATATCATAGCAGAGAATGAGGCTTCACGTCAGCCACCAATGCAACAGTCCATTGTCAGATATTTAGGCGCAGCACCCAGGCAGAGGAGAGAGGTCCCGTAACAGACAATCAGGCTTCACGTCAGCCACCAGTGCAACAGTCCATTGGCATATATTTAGGCCCAGCACCCAGGCAGAGGAGAGAGGTCCCGTAACAGAGAATCTGGCTTCATGTCAGCAGAGAATCAGTCTTCATATCATAGCAGAGAATCAGGCTTCAAGTCAGCCACCAATGCAACAGTCCATTGTCAGATATTTAGGCCCAGCACCCAGGCAGAGGAGAGAGGTCCCGTAACAGACAATCAGGCTTCACGTCAGCCACCAGTGCAACAGTCCATTGGCATATATTTAGGCCCAGCACCCAGGCAGAGGAGAGAGGTCCCGTAACAGAGAATCTGGCTTCATGTCAGCAGAGAATCAGTCTGCATGTCATAGCAGAGAATCAGGCTTCACGTCAGCCACCACTGCAACAGTCCATTTTCATAAATTTAGGCAAAGCACCCAGGCAGAGGAGAGAGGTCCCGTAACAGACAATCTGGCTTCATGTCAGCAGAGAATCAGTCTTCATATCATAGCAGAGAATCAGGCTTCACGTTAGCCACCACTGCAACAGTCCATTGTCATAAATTTAGGCCCAGCACCCAGGCAGAGGAGAGTGGACCCGTAACAGACAATCTGGCTTCATGTCAGCAGAGAATCAGTCTTCATGTCATAGCAGAGAATCAGGCTTCACGTCACCCACCACTGTAACAGTCCATTTTCATAAATTTAGGCCCAGCACCCAGGCAGAGAAGAGAGGTCCCGTAACAGAGAATCTGGCTTCATGTCAGCAGAGAATCAGTCTGCATGTCAAAGCAGAGAATCAGGCTTCACGTCAGCCACCACTGCAACAGTCCATTTTCATAAATTTAGGCCAAGCACCCAGGCAGAGGAGAGAGGTCCCGTAACAGACAATCTGGCTTCATGTCAGCATAGAATCAGTCTTCATATCATAGCAGAGAATGAGGCTTCACGTCAGCCACCAATGCAACAGTCCATTGTCAGATATTTAGGCGCAGCACCCAGGCAGAGGAGAGAGGTCCCGTAACAGACAATCAGGCTTCACGTCAGCCACCAGTGCAACAGTCCATTGGCATATATTTAGGCCCAGCACCCAGGCAGAGGAGAGAGGTCCCGTAACAGACAATCTGGCTTCATGTCAGCAGAGAATCAGTCTTCATATCATAGCAGAGAATCAGGCTTCACGTCAGCCACCAATGCAACAGTCCATTGTCAGATATTTAGGCCCAGCACCCAGGCAGAGGAGAGAGGTCCCGTAACAGACAATCAGGCTTCACGTCAGCCACCACTGCAACAGTCCATTGGCATATATTTAGGCCCAGCACCCAGGCAGAGGAGAGAGGTCCCGTAACAGAGAATCTGGCTTCATGTCAGCAGAGAATCAGTCTGCATGTCATAGCAGAGAATCAGGCTTCACGTCAGCCATCACTGCAACAGTCCATTTTCATAAATTTAGGCCAAGCACCCAGGCAGAGGAGAGAGGTCCCGTAACAGACAATCTGGCTTCATGTCAGCAGAGAATCAGTCTTCATATCATAGGAGAGAATGAGGCTTCACGTCAGCCACCAATGCAACAGTCCATTGTCAGATATTTAGGCGCAGCACCCAGGCAGAGGAGAGAGGTCCCGTAACAGACAATCAGGCTTCACGTCAGCCACCAGTGCAACAGTCCATTGGCATATATTTAGGCCCAGCACCCAGGCAGAGCAGAGAGGTCCCGTAACAGAGAATCTGGCTTCATGTCAGCAGAGAATCAGTCTGCATGTCATAGCAGAGAATCAGGCTTCACGTCAGCCACCACTGCAACAGTCCATTTTCATAAATTTAGGCCAAGCACCCAGGCAGAAGAGAGAAGTCCCGTAACAGACAATCTGGCTTCATGTCAGCAGAGAATCAGTCTTCATATCATAGCAGAGAATCAGGCTTCACGTCACCCACCGCTGTAAGAGTCCATTTTCATAAATTTAGGCCCAGCACCCAGGCAGAGGAGAGAGGTCCCGTAACAGACAATCTGGCTTCATGTCAGCAGAGAATCAGTCTTCATGTCATAGCAGAGAATCAGGCTTCACGTCAGCCACCACTGCAACAGTCCATTGCCATAAATTTAGGCCCAGCACCCAGGCAGAGGAGAGAGGTTCCGTAACAGACAATCTGGCTTCATGTCAGCAGAGAATCAGTCTGCATGTCATAGCAGAGAATCAGGCTTCACGTCAGCCACCACTGTAAGAGTCTATTTTCATAAATTTAGGCCCAGCACCCAGGCAGAGGAGAGAGGTCCCATAACAGACAATCTGGCTTCATGTCAGCAGAGAATCAGTCTTCATATCATAGCAGAGAATCAGGCTTCACGTCGGCCACCACTGTAAGAGTCAATTTTCATAAATTTAGGCCCAGCACCCAGGCAGAGGAGAGAGGTCCCGTAACAGAGAATCTGGCTTCATGTCAGCAGAGAAT
This sequence comes from Bufo gargarizans, assembly GCF_014858855.1. Taxonomy (NCBI): domain Eukaryota; kingdom Metazoa; phylum Chordata; class Amphibia; order Anura; family Bufonidae; genus Bufo; species Bufo gargarizans. Next base: position 283,831,834 of record NC_058080.1, on the reverse strand, counting down.
CAGTCTTCATGTTATAGCAGAGAATCAGGCTTCACGTCACCCACCACTGTAACATTCCATTTTCATACATTTAGGCCCAGCACCCAGGCAGAGGAGAGAGGTCCTGTAACAGAGAATCTGGCTTCATGTCAGCAGAGAATCAGTCTGCATGTCATAGCAGAGAATCAGGCTTCACGTCAGCCACCACTGTAAGAGTGCATTTTCATAAATTTAGGCCCAGCACCCAGGAAGAGGAGAGAGGTCCCGTAACAGACAATCTGGCTTCATGTCAGCAGAGAATCAGTCTGCATGTCATAGCAGAGAATCAGGCTTCACGTCAGCCACCACTGCAACAGTCCATTTTCATAAATTTAGGCCAAGCGCCCAGGCAGAGGAGAGAGGTCCCGTAACAGACAATCTGGCTTCATGTCAGCAGAGAATCAGTCTTCATATCATAGCAGAGAATCAGGCTTCACGTCACCCACCACTGTAAGAGTCCATTTTATAAATTTAGGCCAAGCACCCAGGCAGAGGAGAGAGGTCCCGTAACAGACAATCAGGCTTCACGTCAGCCACCAGTGCAACAGTCCATTGGCATATATTTAGGCCCAGCACTTAGACAGAGGAGAGAGGTCCCGTAACAGAGAATCTGGCTTCATGTCAGCAGAGAATTAGTCTGCATGTCATAGCAGAGAATCAGGCTTCACGTCACCCAACATTGGAACAGTCCATTGGCATATATTTAGGCCCCGGCACCCAGACAGAGGAGAGGTTCATTCAAATTTGGGTAGCCTCGCAATATAATGGTAAAATGAAAATAAAAATAGGATTGAATGAGGAAGTGCCCTGGAGTACAATAATATATGGTTAAGGGGATGTAGTTAATGTCTAATCTGGACAAGGGACGGACAGGTCCTGTGGGATCCATGCCTGGTTCATTTTTATGAACGTCAGCTTGTCCACATTGGCTGTAGACAGACGGCTGCGTTTGTCTGTAATGACACCCCCTGCCGTGCTGAATACACGTTCAGACAAAACGCTGGCCGCCGGACAGGCCAGCACCTCCAAGGCCTTAAAAACTAGCTCTGGCCACGTAGACAATTTAGTGACCCAGTAGTTGAAGGGGGCCGAACCATCAGTCAGTACGTGGAGGGGTGTGCACACGTACTGTTCCACCATGTTAGTGAAATGTTGCCTCCTGCTAACACGTTGCGTATCAGGTGGTGGTGCAGTTAGCTGTGGCGTGTTGACAAAACTTTTCCACATCTCTGCCATGCTAACCCTGCCCTCAGAGGAGCTGGCCGTGACACAGCTGCCTTGGCGACCTCTTGCTCCTCCTCTGCCTTGGCCTTGGGCTTCCACTTGTTCCCCTGTGACATTTGGGAATTCTCTCAGTAGCGCGTCTACCAACGTGCGCTTGTACTCGCGCATCTTCCTATCACGCTCCAGTGCAGGAAGTAAGGTGGGCACATTGTCTTTGTAGCGTGGATCCAGCAGGGTGGCAACCCAGTAGTCCGCACACGTTAAAATGTGGGCAACTCTGCTGTCGTTGCGCAGGCACTGCAGCATGTAGTCGCTCATGTGTGCCAGGCTGCCCAGGGGTAAGGACAAGCTGTCCTCTGTGGAAGGCGTATCGTCATCGTCCTGCCTTTCCCCCCAGCCACGCACCAGTGATGGACCCGAGCTGCGTTGGGTGCCACCCCGCTGTGACCATGCTTCATCCTCATCCTCCTCCACCTCCTTCTCATCCTAGTCCTCCTCGTCCTCCAGTAGTGGGCCCTGGCTGGCCACATTTGTACCTGGCCTCTGCTGTTGTCAAAAACCTCCCTCTGAGTCACTTCGAAGAGACTGGCCTGAAAGTGCTAAAAATGACCCCTCTTCCTCCTCCTCCTCCTCCTCCTGGGCCACCTCCTCTTCCATCATCGCCCTAAGTATTTTCTCAAGGAGACATAGAAGTGGTATTGTAACACTGATAACGGCGTCATCGCCACTGGCCATGTTGGTGGAGTACTCGAAACAGCGCAACAGGGCACACAGGTCTCGCATGGAGGCCCAGTCTTTGGTGGTGAAGTGGTGCTGTTCAGTAGTGCGACTGACCCGTGCGTGCTGCAGCTGAAACTCCACTATGGCCTGCTGCTGCTCGCACAGTCTGTCCAGCATGTGCAAGGTGGAGTTCCACCTGGTGGGCACGTCACGTATGAGGCGGTGAGCGGGAAGGCCGAAGTTACGCTGTAGCGCAGATGGGCGAGCAACAGCAGGATGTGAACGCCGGAAGAGCGAACAGACGGCCCGCACTTTATGCAGCAGCTCTGACATGTCGGGGTAGTTGTGAATGAACTTCTGCACCACCAAATTCAGCACATGCGCCAAGCAAGGGATGTGCGTCAAACTGGCTAGTCCCAGAGCTGCAACGAGATTTCGCCCATTATCACACACCACCAGGCCGGGCTTGAGGCTCACCGGCAGCAACCACTCGTCTGTCTGTTGTTCTATACCCTGCCACAACTCCTGTGCGGTGTGGGGCCTGTCCCCCAAACATATGAGTTTCAGAATGGCCTGCTGACGTTTACCCCGGGCTGTGCTGAAGTTGGTGGTGAAGGTGTGTGGCTGACTAGATGAGCAGGTGGAAGAAGAGGAGGAGGAAGTCGAGTAGGAGGAGGTGGCAACAGGAGGCAAAGAATGTTGCCCTGCGATCCTTGGCGGCGGAAGGACGTGCGCCAAACAGCTCTCCGCCTGGGGCCCAGCTGCCACTACATTTACCCAGTGTGCAGTTAGGGAGATATAGCGTCCCTGGCCGTGCTTACTGGTCCACGTATCTGTGGTTAGGTGGACCTTGCCACAGATGGCGTTGCGCAGTGCACACTTGATTTTATCGGATACTTGGTTGTGCAGGGAAGGCACGGCTCTCTTGGAGAAGTAGTGCCGGCTGGGAACAACATACTGTGGGACAGCAAGCGACATGAGCTGTTTGAAGCTGTCTGTGTCCACCAGCCTAAATGACAGCATTTCATAGGCCAGTAGTTTAGAAATGCTGGCATTCAGGGCCAGGGATCGAGGGTGGCTAGGTGGGAATTTACGCTTTCTCTCAAATGTTTGTGAGATGGAGAGCTGAACGCTGCCGTGTGACATGGTTGAGATGCTTGGTGACGGAGGTGGTGGTGGTGTTGGTGGTACATCCCCTGTTTGCTGGGCGGCAGGTGCCAACGTTCCTCCAGAGGCGGAGGAAGAGGCCGAGGCGGCAGCAGCAGAAGAGGTAGCAGGGGAGCCTGAGTGACTTCCTTGGTTTTAAGGTGTTTACTCCACTGCAGTTCATGCTTTGCATGCAGGTGCCTGGTCATGCAGGTTGTGCTCAGGTTCAGAACGTTAATGCCTCGCTTCAGGCTCTGATGGCACAGCGTGCAAACCACTCGGGTCTTGTCGTCAGCACATTGTTTGAAGAAGTGCCATGCCAGGGAACTCCTTGAAGCTGCCGGTCCCAACTGGCGGCGGTCAGTAGCCGGCGGATGTCTCTTGCCGGCGGGTGTTCTGCTTTTGCCCACTGCTCCCTCTTTTGCTACGCTGTTGGCTAGGTCTCACCACTGCCTCTTCCTCCGAACTGTGAAAGTCAGTGGCACGACCTTCATTCCATGTGGGGTCTAGGACCTCATTGTCCCCTGCATCGTCTTCCACCCAGTCTTGATCCCTGACCTCCTGTTCAGTCTGCACACTGCAGAAAGACGCAGCAGTTGGCACCTGTGTTTCGTCATCATCAGAGACATGCTGAGGTGGTATTCCCATGTCCTCATCATCAGGAAACATAAGTGGTTGTGCGTCAGTGCATTCTATGTCTTCCACCGCTGGGGAAGGGCTAGGTGGATGCCCTTGGGAAACCCTGCCAGCGGAGTCTTCAAACAGCATAAGAGACTGCTGCATAACTTGAGGCTGAGACAGTTTCCCTGGTATGCATGGGGGTGATGTGACAGACTGATGGGGTTGGTTTTCAGGCGCCATCTGTGCGCTTTCTGCAGAAGACTGGGTGGGAGATAATGTGAACGTGCTGGATCCACTGTCGGCCACCCAATTGACAAATGCCTGTACCTGCTCAGGCCTTACCATCCTTAGAACGGCATTGGGCCCCACCATATATCGCTGTAAATTCTGGCGGCTACTGGGACCTGAGGTAGTTGGTACACTAGGACGTGTGGATGTGGCAGAACGCAGAGCTACGTCCTCTCCCAGCACCAGAGGGTCCACTAACACCACCACGACCATGTCCACGTCCGCGTCCCTTACTAGATGTTTTCCTCATTGTTATCGTTCACCACAACAACAAAAATATTATTTGGCCCAATGTATTGTATTCAAATTCAGCTGAATATAAATTTGAGGCCTAGTATTTAGGCGCTGGGTGACCGGTATAGATTTACTGACAGAATTAGACTTGGAAATGCACAGTAGCGTGTGTTTGAAGCTATTCTGAATGACCCTATGTGCACCTTGAATATTATATACTCTTTTAGGGATAGATTTCAAATAGCTCTGATACAGCAGAAACCACTAAATTATGAAATTGCTAAATTGGGAATTGTATTTCAACACAGAACAAAAAATGTGCTTTGACGGACACTAAATAACTTGCCCAGCCAGAACAGTACAGCGGTAACGACAGATTTAGCGGGATATAAATTTGAGGCCTAGTATTTAGGCGCTGGGTGACCGGTATGGATTTACTGACAGAATTAGACTTGGAAATGCACAGTAGCGTGTGTGTGAAGTTATTCTGAATGACCCTATGTGCACCTTGAATATTATATACCCTTTTAGGGATAGATTTCAAATAGCTCTGCTATAGCAGAAACCACTAAATTATGAAATTGCTAAATTGGGAATTGTATTTCAACCCAGAACAAAAAATGTGTTTTAACGGACACTAAATAACTTGCCCAGCCAGAACAGTACAGCAGTAACGACAGATTTAGCGGGATATAAATTTGAGGCCTAGTATTTAGGCGCTGGGTGACCGGTATGGATTTACTGACAGAATTAGACTTGGAAATGCACAGTAGCGTGTGTGTGAAGTTATTCTGAATTACCATATGTGCACCTTGAATATTATATACCCTTTTAGGGATAGATTTCAAATAGCTCTGATATAGCAGAAACCACTAAATTATGAAATTGCTAAATTGGGAATTCTATTTCAACCAAGAACAAAAAATGTGCTTTGACGGACACTAAATAACTTGCCCAGCCAGAACAGTACAGCGGTAACGACAGATTTAGCGGGATATAAATTTGAGGCCTAGTATTTAGGCGCTGGGTGACCGGTATGGATTTACTGACAGAATTAGACTTGGAAATGCACAGTAGCGTGTGTGTGAAGTTATTCTGAATGACCCTATGTGCACCTTGAATATTATATACCCTTTTAGGGATAGATTTCAAATAGCTCTGATACAGCAGAAACCACTAAATTATGAAATTGCTAAATTAGGAATTGTATTTCAACCCAGAACAAAAAATGTGCTTTGACGGACACTAAATAACTTGCCCAGCCAGAACAGTACAGCGGTAACGACAGATTTAGCGGGATATAAATTTGAGGCCTAGTATTTAGGCGCTGGGTGACCGGTATGGATTTACTGACAGAATTAGACTTGGAAATGCACAGTAGCGTGTGTGTGAAGTTATTCTGAATGACCCTATGTGCACCTTGAATATTATATACCCTTTTAGGGATAGATTTCAAATAGCTCTGATATAGCAGAAACCACTAAATTATGAAATTGCTAAATTGGGAATTGTATTTCAACCCAGAACAAAAAATGTGCTTTGACGGACACTAAATAACTTGCCCAGCCAGAACAGTACAGCAGTAACGACAGATTTAGCAGGATATAAATTTGAGGCCTAGTATTTAGGCGCTGGGTGACCGGTATGGATTTACTGACAGAATTAGACTTGGAAATGCACAGTAGCGTGTGTGTGAAGTTATTCTGAATTACCATATGTGCACCTTGAATATTATATACCCTTTTAGGGATAGATTTCAAATAGCTCTGATATAGCAGAAACCACTACATTAGGAAATTGCTAAATTGGGAATTGTATTTTAACCAAGAACAAAAAATGTGCTTTGACGGACACTAAATAACTTGCCCAGCCAGAACAGTACAGCGGTAACGACAGATTTAGCGGGATATAAATTTGAGGCCTAGTATTTAGGCGCTGGGTGACCGGTATGGATTTACTGACAGAATTAGACTTGGAAATGCACAGTAGCGTGTGTGTGAAGTTATTCTGAATGACCCTATGTGCACCTTGAATATTATATACCCTTTTAGGGATAGATTTCAAATAGCTCTGATACAGCAGAAACCACTAAATTATGAAATTGCTAAATTGGGAATTGTATTTCAACCCAGAACAAAAAATGTGCTTTGACGGACACTAAATAACTTGCCCAGCCAGAACAGTACAGCAGTAACGACAGATTTAGCGGGATATAAATTTGAGGCCTAGTATTTAGGCGCTGGGTGACCGGTATGGATTTACTGACAGAATTAGACTTGGAAATGCACAGTAGCGTGTGTGTGAAGTTATTCTGAATGACCCTATGTGCACCTTGAATATTATATACCCTTTTAGGGATAGATTTCAAATAGCTCTGATACAGCAGAAACCACTAAATTAGGAAATTGCTAAATTGGGAATTGTACTTCAACCCAGAACAAAAAATGTGCTTTGACGGACACTAAATAACTTGCCCAGCCAGAACAGTACAGCGGTAACGACAGATTTAGCGGGATATAAATTTGAGGCCTAGTATTTAGGCGCTGGGTGACCGGTATGGATTTACTGACAGAATTAGACTGGGATATGGCCAAAAAATAACCACACTATTGCTGGTTCAATGCACTTGGTGTGACAGCTTGACCAACCACACTACTGAGGGTTAAATGCACTTGGTGACAGGCGCAGCTTGCCCCTGATGTAGTATATGGCCAAAAAATGAACAGACTATTGCTGGTTAAATGCACTTGGTGTGACAGCTTGACCAACCACACTACTGAGGGCTAAATGCACTTGGTGACAGGCGCAGCTTGCCCCTGATGTAGTATATGGCCAAAAAATGAACAGACTATTGCTGGTTAAATGCACTTGGTGTGACAGCTTGACCAACTACACTACTGAGGGTTAAATGCACTTGGTGACGGGCGCAGCTTGCCCCTGATATAGTATATGGCCAAAAAATGAACAGACTATTGCTGGTTAAATGCACTTGGTGTGACAGCTTGACCAACCACACTACTGAGGGTTAAATGCACTTAGTGACGGGCGCAGCTTGCCCCTGATGTAGTATATGGCCAAAAAATAAACAGACTATTGCTGGTTAAATGCACTTGGTGTGACAGCTTCACCCTGATGTAGGCTTTAGCCAAAAAACAACCACACCATTGAGGGTTAAATGCACTTGGTGACAGGCGCAGCTTTCCCCTGATGTAGTATATGGCCAAAAAATGAACAGACTATTGCTGGTTAAATGCACTTGGTGTGACAGCTTGACCAACCACACTACTGAGGGTTAAATGCACTTTGTGACGGGCGCAGCTTGCCCCTGATGTAGTATATGGCCAAAAATGAACAGACTATTGCTGGTTAAATGCACTTGGTGTGACAGCTTGACCAACCACACTACTGAGGGTTAAATGCACTTGGTGACGGGCGCAGCTTGCCCCTGATGTAGTATATGGCCAAAAATTAATCAGACTATTGCTGGTTAAATGCACTTGGTGTGACAGCTTCACCCTGATGTAGGCTATAGCCAAAAAACAACCACACCATTGAGGGTTAAATGCACTTGGTGACAGGCGCAGCTTGCCCCTGATGTAGTATATGGCCAAAAAATAAACAGACTATTGCTGGTTAAATGCACTTGGTGTGACAGCTTCACCCTGATGTAGGCTTTAGCCAAAAAACAACCACACCATTGAGGGTTAAATGCACTTGGTCGCAGCTTGTGCTGGCGCACCACAAGACACAAAATGGCCGCTGATCACCCCTGAAAAAAGTGACTGACAAACGGTCTGGGCAGCCTAAAAACAGTGAGCAATTGAGTATCAGCAGCTCAATGATCCACAGCATGATCGATCAATTAATCAAGTCCTTTGGAGGAGTTAATCTGCCTAATCTCGCCCTACTGTCGCAGCCGCAACCTCTCCCTATGCTGATCAGAGCAGAGTGACGGGCGTCGCTATGTGACTCCAGCTTAAATAGAGGCTGGGTCACATGGTGCTCTGGCCAATCACAGCCATGCCAATAGTAGGCATGGCTGTGACGGCCTCTTGTGGCAAGTAGTATGACGCTTGTTCATTGGCTGCTTTGCAGCCTTTCAAAAAGCGCCAAGAAAGCGTCAAAAAGCGCCAAGAAAGCGACGAACACCGAACCCGAACCCGGACTTTTACGAAAATACAGTTCGAGTTCGCTCATCCCTAGATATATATTCTTGTTTTAGAATATTACAAATATTCGAAAAAACAAAGTTATAGCAATATAGTGAATATTCGAAAAAAACGAATATAGAGCAATTTAGCTAATATAGTGCTATAATCTTCTTTCTCTAATAGTTGTAATTTTTTTCTCATCTGAAGTTCAGATTGGAAAAAAATTACAACTATAAAAAAAAAGATTATAGCACTATATTAGCTAAATTGCTCTATATTAGTTTTTTTTCGAATATTCGCTATATTGCTATATATTCTTGTTTTAGAATATTACGAATATTCGAAAAAACTGTTATAGCAATATAGTGAATATTCGAAAAAAAACGAATATAGAGCAATTAGCTAATATAGTGCTATAATCTTCTTTGTCTAATAGTTGTAAATTGAAAAATTCGCAATAAAAAATCAAATCAGAAAATTCGAATCTGAAAATTTGCATATTACACAATCATTACTTTGCCGAATAAAAATATTCGCAAAATATCGCGAATTCGAATATGACCCCTGCCGCTCATCATTGATAACTTGTACAACCCCCAAATTGTCTGACCAAAAGCAAACATGTTTATTCACTAACCTGTCCCCAAAATCTCAACAGCGACCACGATAGGGAAGAATTCTAACAATGTTAAATTCCTACAGTACGCGGAATCCCTCCACGACTACGGCCACGGTGCCGCGCACCATTCGCTGCCTAAAATGGTACCAAAACCACAAGACCCGGCCGCATCCGACCACAATGACAACTCGGAACTCTGAATTTCCCTGAAAATATAACAAGTATGACTATTGTAACCACTTAAAAAGGAGCGCCAATCACATAAATCCGCCTTAAGGGACTTAGTCAGTTGGATACGATGTCTTGGGGACGATACCCCTTTCGTGGCAAGCGAAAGCCGGCGAGAATAAACGCAGCCCATAGGCATAACCCGACATGCGAAACAAAGCAACCGCAACAGGGATTAAAGTTGCTTGAGGGTAACCTTTTGAACCACCATAAAACCCTCAATCAACTCCAACAACCTGCCCAGCTTGTCACCGGGCAACCGGAAAACCATCCCGACAGTATAAATTTTGATACCCAAAAAGGAAAAGCAAGTGAATGGGCCTTCGGTCTTATCAGCCGAGATGGGTACTCCAAACTGAGCCATCCGTGCCAAGAAAACCGACAACAAGTAACGACAACCAACCCCTGAGCCAGACGCAACAAACAGAAAATCATCTAGATAATGTATAACGGATGACATACCCGATTCATAGCGCACAACCCATTCTAGGAAGGAAACTCAAAATAGTGACACGAGATGGAACAGCCCATTGGTAGACATGTGTCATAGTAAAACTGCCCCTCCCAGAAACCACCCAGTAAATGAAAACAATCAGGATGAACGGGACGGAGCCTAAAAGCCGACTCAATATCGGACTTAGCTAACAAGGCACCCTTACCTGCATCCCTAACCAGAGAAACAGCTCTGTCAAAAGAAACATAAGAAACCGACGCCTCTTCCTGAAGAATAGCATCGTTAACTGAAGAACCCTTTGGGTGGGATAAATGATGAATCAAACAAAATTTCCCTGTTTCCTTCTTTGGAACCACTCCCCACGGTGAAACCCGTAGGTTATAAAATGGAAGAGAAGGAAATGGGCCTCGAATCCTACCCAACTCTACTTCCTTCATTGACTTGTCCCTCAAAACTTCTGGGTTTTCACGCGCTGACTTAAGATTGTCAATAAAAACAGGGGACCGATTAAGGACAAACGGGATGAAGAAACCAAACGAAAACCCAAAACAAATTTGGGCAGCTGCCTGTTTATCGGGGTACCTGTCTAACCATGGGGACATCGCGTCCACGCTCACCGGGGTCCTTGGAATCATTCGGGGCGGACATCTTGGGAAACCTGGCTGCCTGGAGGGAACACCTGATTCCAGCATGGGGGTCTCCACACACGGAGCACTCATGCTTATACTTGCATAGTCCCGCGTACTTGCAGTTGCCTTCATTGAAAGGCCAACAGGCTCCCGGGCGTCTAACGGCCACCGGTCCATGGGAATGGGCTGCACCAGCACTGGCGGCCGCACCTGGAAAGGGGGGTTGCCTCTGGGCCAACATCAGCCGCAACCACACATCGGTCGCTTTGACCCCCAACCCACTTCAGGCCGCAGCGCAAGGCGCCTCCTGAACTCCTCGTTATACCGCCACCAAGCACTGCCCCCATGGGCCTTATATGCACTATACACCGTATCCACATAAACAAACAACTCAGAACACCTTTCCGGATGACGTTGGCCCATAATACACCCCAAAACCGAAAACGCTTGCAACCAGTTACCTATAGATTTTGCCACCTTAGGCCAACGCTCATATGGCCTGTCAAACACCCGACGCTCCCTATCCACCGTATGCTGATCTATAGAAATAAGCAACCAAATGGCCACATATTGATTGGACCAAATTTTCTCCCTAACCGATTCCTCCACATGGGAACCCAGAGGGCTAACCCCACAGAAAAAGGACCCCCGCAGCTACGGGGGAGGGGGGGAACCACCGGAGACATTGGAGAGGGAGCATTCTGCAACCTGTCTAACAAAGCCCGCATCAGCGATTCTATACTAGCAACAGATCCACCCTCCCCCCAAGCCCCAGCAAATTGAAACTCACCAATCGATGAATGAGAAACCACCGGAGAAGACGTCTCAGCAGGAACAGCTTGTACATCGACCACTGGATGAACCAGGCTTGGAGCCCTGGAATCACAGCTAGGCACCGTCCTCATCCATCTACACCGCAAAGTTCTACCAGACTCCTCAGATGCGCCCGACGACCACTCCAAAGATGAGGGGGAACGCCACCTGGAGGATCTGGAGCGTCTGCGACTCCCATGAGCCCTGGAGCGGCATCGGGATGGACGCCTGTGATGAGAGCGATCACCCCTTCGTCCATCACCCGACGAAGAGGGAGAGACAGACACCTCCCTGCGTCTCCTTTGCCTGGCTGCCGCGGGCACCGGTGGTGAAGGGGTGGGGGAAGGGGGTGCGGAGGTACCACTAGTGGCCGCGATAACACTATATTATCCGGTACCCTAGTAGGGTCACCAGACTCTGATGCCGCCGCTAATATATTCAACCCCTGGCCCTCATTGTTGGAGGGGGTGTCGGGGGGGACTCTAATGCCAGCAAACTTTCCCGGGCTCCCATGCTTGCGCCTAAACTCCGAGCGCCGGCCGAAACAAGCGCGCCTCCAGAAAGGGGAGGAGAGGGGAGGAAATACAGCACCGCGCTGTGCCCGCCTATCATCCTCTCGCCTGGAGGAGCGGCCTGACCCAACGCGCCGCCCGGAGCCAGCAGGTAAGTGGTGCCCCGCAACAAGGGACGGACCCTGGAAACACCCGCGGCGAGAAACGGGGGCCGGGGGGGCTATGGCCAAGACGTGCAGGGGGGTGGGAACGCCGTGCGGACTGCCGGTCCCCCACACAAGTCCCAGAGCTGCCAGCATAAGCCAAGAGCTCAGTGGCAGCAGCAGGCATAGGGTCCAGGGGCGTGGAAGGCAGAGGGGCATGCAGGCTGCTCAAAAATGATCGCAGCCATCCCTCTCCTTCCTCCTGAAATCGCGCCAGGAGGGATTCCCTAAGGGACAGATCTTCCACGGACATGGCAGTGGCAAGAGGTACCTGAACCAATGCTTCCACCGTCAAGAGGAAGTGACGGGAGCAACTCAGGAAATATATAACCGCCTACAGCACCGCCCCTGCATAGGGAAATCATGGGAAGGATCCCTGCTTAACCCCATCCAAACCATTCTCCTCCCACCTTAATCTTAACTCTTAAACTGTGCCCTGACCCCTTATTAACTGAGCACAAGGGGGATTTTAGGAGAGCCCCCCAGTCTCTTAGCACCCTCCTTAACAGCCTCCGGACCGCCTAACGCAGGATCGCGGTCCGGAGGCGGCAGTCTCAGGCAGAGTCACGCAGGGATGCGTCATCTCGCGAGACGCGAGATGACGCTCACAGCCGGCCCGCGCATGCGCATCGCAGGCCGGCAAAAGTTCGAGGGGGGTTGCATCATCAGCCTGCCAGCCAATGATCATCGCTGGCAGGCTGATGATTTTTTTAAAAACTAATCACAGGCCATTTAACACTTTATATTTATAAATATAAGGTGTTAAATGGCTGCTGTGCTCCTCTACTGATTCTTTTAGTCGGAGTACAGTTTCACAGTAGGTACACCAAACACTTCACTTAGCCCCCAGATCACCCCCATCTCCCCAATTAACCCCTTGAGCGCCCCTGTCAATCACCTAGTGTCATGGTCTTACCTCCTTGCTGTTCCCTTCGTTTGACATGTGCTGGCGGCCATCTTGGTTTCTGGGTTTTCTTGTAGCCTCCCACCCTGCGGCTCCTCCTTCCCACTGGGAGGAGCTGGATGCCTAGCTCATATATATAGGAGGTCTGTGGCTTCAGTTCCTTGCTTGGTCCTCCTGTGTTCACATGCTTCCAAGACTGCTGCTGCTTCTGGTTCCTGATCCTGGCCTCGTCTGACTACCCCGTTGGTTCCTGATTCCGGCTTCGTCTGACTACCCCGTTGGTTCCTGATTCCGGCTTCGTCTGACTACCCCGTTGGTTCCTGATTCCGGCTTCGTCTGACTACCCCGTTGGTTCCTGTTCCTGGCTTCGTCTGACTACCCTTCTGGTTCCTGACCTCTGTCTCCGCAAGACCCTGCTTCGGTTTAGCCATCCGTTCGGACTTTGCTACGGCTTGCTCTTCAATAAAACCTTCTTATTTTCCACTTATCTCTTGTTGTACGTCTGGTTCATGGTTCCATGACACCTAGTGAAAGGGAAAAAAATGATCAGTGTAAACTGTCACTTTGTTTTTTTCACTGGTATTGACTGATAGGTTGTAGGATAGTTTAGGCCCCTTGGTTAGGTAGTTAGCGATCGTTTAGCACCCAGCCCACCGCACCGCAGTCACCGATTTGCTGATTAGCGTATCGCTAATCAGCATTTGTACTTTTATAGTATCTGTAAGTGATCAAACCTGATCACAGTCAGATCTACTGTATAATAGTATTAGTGTCACCTTAGCTTGCCCTCCACCCAAAACGCAGTGTTTGCTCGATCAGGCCTGATCGGTCACCCACATGTGCGTTCACCCACGCCCGCCCCGCTGCAGTGACAAAAAATATTTATTTTTTTGATCACTGCACAATCACTTTACAAGCGCTGCGGCGAAAAAAAAAAATCAGTTTTGATATTTTTTATCAATCGCAGCGGCCTCCGGTACATCGCTAGTCTCCCATTTGTAAGACATGCTTGCTTTTTTTCTTGGGTAGTCTCAGGGAATACCCCCTAAATTTAGTAGTCCAAATGTCAAACAAGGGGTATTCTTCTGAAGAGGCCTACAGGATTCTGACCCAGTCGGATGAGGAATGGGAACCCTCATCTGACAAATCCAGCGGGTCAGAATATGAACCTGTAGAAAGCAGTGGCAGTCTGACCCAAAGTTTGGACGAGGAGGTTGAGGTCCCTGATAGCACCAGGCGTACCCGGCCCCGTGTTGCTAGACCACAGGTTGTGCAGGATCCGCTTCAAGGGCAGCAGAGTGGGGCTGGCGCTGTCGGATTACGTGGTGAGGCATACACGAGCAGCGCAGCCCACCCTGGACCTAGTACCAGCACTGCCGTACAACATGGTGAAGTGGCGAGCACCAGAAGGGCAGTTGAAGCTGGTACGGTGACACGCGCAATAGTTACCCCGTCGCAGCCACCGCACAGACAGGCCCGTAAACCCTGATTGGCAGTCCCCAACTTCAGCCGCACCATTAGTTCCCCCTTTCACCGCCCAGTCTGGAGTTCGGGTTGAGACAGCTCAGATCGGTTCGGCCCTGGGATTTCTTGAGCTGTTCTTGACTGCGGAGCTCTTGGACATAGTCGTGGCAGAAACAAATTGGTATGCCACTCAATTTATAGCCGCCAACCCGGGAAGCTATTATGCCCAGCCTTTCCGGTGGAAACCCGTCCAAGTTTCCGAATGAAAACATTTTCTGGGCCTTCTCCTCAACATGGGTCTAACCAAAAAAGCATAAATTGCGGTCATATTGGTCCACAAACCCAATTCATCACATGCCCATGTTCTTTGCTGCCATGTCCAGGGCACGATTTGAGGCCATCCTGCGTTTCCTGCACTTTAGCGATAACACCACCTCCCGTCCGAGAGGCCACCCAGCTTTTGACCGGCTCCACAAAATTCGGCCCCTCATAGACCACTTCAACAACAAATTTGCAGATTTGTATACCCCTGAGCAAAACATCTGCGTAGACGAGTCCCTTATACATTTTACCGGGCGCCTTGGCTTCGAACAATACATCCCAAGCAAGCGCGCCCGGTATGGGGTCAAATTGTATAAGCTCTGTGAAAGGGCCACAGGCTATACCCACAAATTTCGGATCTATGAAGGTAAAGATCAGACCCTGGAGCCGGTCGGTTGCCCTGACTACCTGGGGAGCAGTGGGAAGACAGTCTGGGACTTGGTGTCACCCTTATTTGGCAAGGGGTACCATCTTTATGTGGACAATTTCTACACAAGTGTGCCCCTCTTCAGGCATTTGTTCCTAGAACAGATTGGATGCTGTGGCACCACGCGACCTAGTCGCCGGGGCTCCCCCCAACGGCTCGTTACCACCCGTCTTGCAAGGGGGAGAGGGCTGCCTTGTGTAATGAAGAACTGCTCGCGGTGAAATGGAGAGACAAGTGTGTTTACATGCTCTCCTCCATTCACGCAGACACGACAATACAAATTGAACGAGCAACCAGAAATGCCCCTCTGTGTCCACGACTATAATTCGCTCATGGGAGAAGTGGACTTCAATGACCAGATGTTGGCTCCCTATTTAGTTTCCCGACGCACCAGACGCTGGTATAAGAAGGTGTCTGTATATTTAATTTAATTGGCTGTATATAATAGTTTTGTTCTCTACTAGGGATGAGCGAACCCGAACTGTATAGTTCGGGTTCGTACCGAATTTTGGGGTGTCCGTGACACGGACCCGAACATTTTAGTAAAAGTCCGGGTTCGGGTTCGGTGTTCGTCGCTTTCTTGGTGCTTTTTGAAAGGCTGAAAAGCAGCCAATCAACAAGCGTCGTGCTACTTGCCCCAAGAGGCCGTCACAGCCATGCCTACTATTGGCATGGCTGTGATTGGCTAGTGCAGCATGTGACCCAGCCTCTATTTAAGCTGAAGTCACGTAGCGCCGCACGTCACTCTGCTCTGATCAGTGTAGGGAGAGGTTGCAACTGCGACGTTAGGGCGAGATTAGGCAGTGATTAACTCCTCCAAAAGACTTAATTCAGTGATCGATCTACAGCTGTGGATCATTGAACTGCTGCTATTCAATTGCTCACTGTTTTTAGGCTGCCCAGAGCGTTTTTCATTCACTTTTTTCTGGGGTGATCGGCGGCCATTTTGTGTCTTGTGGTGCGCCAGCACAAGCTGCCACCAAGTACATTTAACCATCAATAGTGTGGTTATTTTTTGGCTATACCCTACATCAGGGTCAAGCTGTCACCAAGTGCATTTAACCCTCAATAGTGTGGTTATTTTTTGGCTATATCCTACATATGGGGCAAGCTGTCACCAAGTGCATTTAACCCTCAATAGTGTGGTTGTTTTTTGGCTATATCCTACATA
Source organism: Bufo gargarizans (assembly GCF_014858855.1). Lineage (NCBI taxonomy): Eukaryota > Metazoa > Chordata > Amphibia > Anura > Bufonidae > Bufo > Bufo gargarizans. The sequence continues at coordinate 283,815,687 of NC_058080.1, read as the reverse complement.
TGGGGCAAGCTGTCACCAAGTGCATTTAACCATCAATAGTGTGGTTATTTTTTGGCTATATCCTACATCAGGGTCAAGCTGTCACCAAGTGCATTTAACCCTCAATAGTGTGGTTATTTTTTGGCTATATCCTACATATGGGGCAAGCTGTCACCAAGTGCATTTAACCCTCAATAGTGTGGTTAATTTTTGGCTATATCCTACATATGGGGCAAGCTGTCACCAAGTGCATTTAACCCTCAATAGTGTGGTTATTTTTTGCCTATATCCTACATATGGGGCAAGCTGTCACCAAGTGCATTTAACCCTCAATAGTGTGGTTATTTTTTGCCTATATCCTACATATGGGGCAAGCTGTCACCAAGTGCATTTAACCATCAATAGTGTGGTTATTTTTTGGCTATATACTACATCAGGGTCAAGCAGTCACCAAGTGCATTTAACCATCAATAGTGTGGTTATTTTTTGGCTATATTCTACTTATGGGGCAAGCTGTCACCAAGTGAATTTAACCATCAATAGTGTGGTTATTTTTTGGCTATATCCTACATCAGGGTCAAGCTGTCACCAAGTGCATTAAACCCTCAATAGTGTGGTTATTTTTTGGCTCTATCCTACATCAGGGGCTTGGCTGTGCTTGCTATTTTATTGAGGGGTGAAATACAATTGCCAAAATAGCAGTGGCCAGCAAATTGTAATACTGTGGCCAGCAAATTGTAATACTGTCTGCTGTCTGGCAAAGGATATATTTTTGTTCAGGGTTGAAATACAATTCCCAACTTAGCAATTTCCTAAATTAGTGGTTTCTGCTGTATCAGGGCTACTTTAAATCTATTCATTAAAAGGGTATATAAGATTCAAGGTGCAGATAGGGTCATTTTCAATAACTTTACACACACGCTACTGTGCAATTCCAAGTCTAATTCTGTGTGTAAACGTATACCTGTCACCCAGCGCCTAAATACTAGGCCTCAAATTTATATTCATCTAAATCTGTCATTATTGCTGAGGCTGGTCAAGTTATTTAGTGTCCGTCAAAGCACAGTTTTTGTTCTGGGTTGAAATACAATTCCCAATTTTGCAATTCTCTAAATTTGTGGTTTCTGCTGTATCAGGCCTACTTTAAATCTATCCCTAAAACGGTATATAAGATTCAAGGTGCAGATAGGGTCATTCTCAATAACTTCACACACGCTACTGTGCAATTCCAAGTCTAATTCTGTGTGTAAACGTATACCTGTCACCCAGTGCCTAAATACTAGGCCTCAAATTTATATTCATCTAAATCTGTCATTATTGCTGAGGCTGGTCAAGTTATTTAGTGTCCGTCAAAGCACAGTTTTTGTTCTGGGTTGAAATACAATTCCCAATTTTGCAATTCTCTAAATTAGTGGTTTCTGCTGTATCAGGCCTACTTTAAATCTATCCCTAAAAGGGTATATAAGATTCAAAGTGCAGATAGGGTCATTCTCAATAACTTCACACACGCTACTGTGCAATTCCAAGTCTAATTCTGTGTGTAAACGTATACCTGTCTCCCAGTGCCTAAATACTAGGCCTCAAATTTATATTCATCTAAATCTGTCATTATTGCTGAGGCTGGTCAAGTTATTTAGTGTCCGTCAAAGCACAGTTTTTGTTCTGGGTTGAAATACAATTCCCAATTTTGCAATTCTCTAAATTAGTGGTTTCTGCTGTATCAGGCCTACTTTAAATCTATCCCTAAAAGGGTATATAAGATTCAAGGTGCAGATAGGGTTATTCTCAATAACTTCACACACGCTACTGTGCAATTCCAAGTCTAATTCTGTGTGTAAACGTATACCTGTCACCCAGCGCCTAAATACTAGGCCTGAGGCCTCAAATTTATATTCATCTAAATCTGTCATTATTGCTGTGGCTGGTCAAGTTATTTAGTGTCCGTCAAAGGACAGTTTTTGTTCTGGGTTGAAATACAAGTCCCAATTTTGCAATTCTCTAAATTAGTGGTTTCTGCTGTATCAGGCCTACTTTAAATCTATCCCTAAAAGGGTATATAAGATTCAAGGTGCAGATAGGGTCATTCTCAATAACTTCACACACACGATACTGTGCAATTCCAAGTCTAATTCTGTGTGTAAACTGATACCTGTCACCCAGCGCCTAAAAAATAGGCCTCAAATTTATATTCATCTAAATCTGTCATTATTGCTGTGGCTGGTCAAGTTATTTAGTGTCCGTCAAAGCACAGTTTTTGCTCTGGGTTGAAATACAATTCCCAATTTTGCAATTCTCTAAATTTGTGGTTTCTGCTGTATCAGGCCTACTTTAAATCTATCCCTAAAACGGTATATAAGATTCAAGGTGCAGATAGGGGCATTCTCAATAACTTCACACACACGCTACTGTGCAATTCCAAGTCTAATTCTGTGTGTAAACGTATACCTGTCACCCAGTGCCTAAATACTAGGCCTCAAATTTATATTCATCTAAATCTGTCATTATTGCTGAGGCTGGTCAAGTTATTTAGTGTCCGTCAAAGCACAGTTTTTGTTCTGGGTTGAAATACAATTCCCAAATTTGCAATTCTCTAAATTAGTGGTTTCTGCTGTATCAGGCCTACTTTAAATCTATCCCTAAAAGGGTATATAAGATTCAAGGTGCAGATAGGGTTATTCTCAATAACTTCACACACGCTACTGTGCAATTCCAAGTCTAATTCTGTGTGTAAACGTATACCTGTCACCCAGCGCCTAAATACTAGGCCTGAGGCCTCAAATTTATATTCATCTAAATCTGTCATTATTGCTGTGGCTGGTCAAGTTATTTAGTGTCCGTCAAAGGACAGTTTTTGTTCTGGGTTGAAATACAAGTCCCAATTTTGCAATTCTCTAAATTAGTGGTTTCTGCTGTATCAGGCCTACTTTAAATCTATCCCTAAAAGGGTATATAAGATTCAAGGTGCAGATAGGGTCATTCTCAATAACTTCACACACACGATACTGTGCAATTCGAAGTCTAATTCTGTGTGTAAACTGATACCTGTCACCCAGCGCCTAAAAAATAGGCCTCAAATTTATATTCATCTAAATCTGTCATTATTGCTGTGGCTGGTCAAGTTATTTAGTGTCCGTCAAAGCACAGTTTTTGTTCTGGGTTGAAATACAATTCCCAATTTAGCAATTCTCTAAAAAAAATTTTTTGATCAAATCTTTTTATTTAAGACCGATTTTCTCATTTTTCATGTGAACAAAAGCAAAAACACACAGAAACCCCCCCCGAGCCCCCCCCCCTCCCACTCCCCCCTCCCCGTCCCCAAAGTCCAGGTGCAGTTGATCCCTGAAAAAAGAAGAGAGTCCACAGCGTATTGCAGATCACAATCCAATGCACATTCACGCCACTCACACAGCAGTTTCTACTTATTGCATTTTTATAAGGCACCTTATGTTATAATATTCTCATTTTCCTGTATTACCACCTATAACTGCCTTATCTCTTTCCCTCCTCATTCAGATGTTTTAAACAGTGAGATGAAAATGTTCAATCCATGTATACCATATTTTGTTAAACTTTTTGTTATTACCCCTCTTTTGATAAACATAGCTCTCGAGTTGCACCAAGGTGTGTGTCGTCGTTATTAATTCACTAAGCTCCGGTGGGTCTTGAGCTATCCATCTGGATGCAATCCTCTTCCTAGCCTGGTATAGAATGCGCTGAATTGCCAGCTTGGCCTCTCTGGAACCCGACACTTCCCCAACATATCCCAAAATACACGAAATAGGAGAACATTCAATCGAGATCTTATAAACCTTGGCAATGAGATCTATCACCTCCCTCCAATATCTGCGTAGACGCGGGCAGTTCCACATTAAATGTATTAAATCTGCCGACGAGGTACCACACCTTGGGCATGTATCATCAGTACGAAATCCTATTCTATACAACATTTTCGGAGTCCTATATACCCTGTGAAGCAGTAGCAATTGCGAGACTCTATGGGCCTCACTCACCGCTATATCAGGAAAGCCAGCCAGCACCTTTTCCCACTGATCTTCCTTCAATCCTGGAACATCTTTTTCCCATTTTTCAAACAGTTGTAACGGGTACTTTTTATGTATAGCCTCCGTCAAGCTAAGGTAATGCAGCGATATCACTCCCCCCGAGCTGCCACCAGCGGCCGTGAGGTCTATAATAAGGTGCTTCTGGGCCGGTATCAATTTCTCCTGCCGCTCCTGCACCTGAATGGCATGTCTCACTTGTAAGTATACATAAAAGAGAGATTTGGGCAAGTTTAACTCCTGTTGTAATGTAGAGAAATCTTTAAGGGACGCTTCTCCAAACAACTGCCACATCCTGTCCAAACCAAACTTCCTCCATGTCCTAACACTTGACACCTTATTAAGTTCAGCATACATGATATTTGGCCAAATTGGAGTAAACTTTGTATATCCTTCAATTCCTGCCATTTTCCTGGTTTTCCACCATACCTTATGTATTAGTTCTAATATCCCATATTTCCTCCCTATTTCTCTAAAAGCGCCCTCCTCTAGTGCTGATAATAGACATCTTCTGTTAAGCAAGTGTTTTACTATTGTACCTGTCTTATTCACCTTCTCCACTTCACCCCAGCCCCTCAGATGCTGCATTTGGGCCGCCAGAAAGTAGGCCAAGGGGTCCGGGACACTCAGTCCTCCCTGGGTCTTAGGTCTACACATGGTACTCAATTTAATCCTAGGGATCCCCTTCTTCCAGATCAGATCTCTAAAGATAGCATTGACAGTATAGAACATCCTTAATGGAATCCACACGGGGGCGTTGTGCAGCACATAGAGGAGCTGGGGCATAAGAATCATCTTAAGCAGATTTGTTCTGCCAACCATGGATAGAGGCAGTTTCGACCATGTCTGTACTTTCTTTCTGAATTTATCTAATAATGGTATTATGTTCAGCTCTATAAAATCCCTGCTATTCCTGGAGAGCTGTATTCCCAAATACTTAAAGCTCGGCACTACTTGCAGCCCCCCTGCCAAGACAGGATCTACCGCAATGCCATCAGCAAACAGCATTAGTACCGACTTTGACCAGTTGATTCTTAGGCCCGACATTTGTCCAAACCTATTAATAATTTCCATAGCAGCTGGCAAGGACGTTTCCCAGTCATCTAGAAACATGAGCACATTGTCCGCGTATAATGCCACTTTTTCAGTTACCGACCCGTATGTAAGCCCTTTGACCTCCGTTGACAATCGTAAAGCCTCCGCCAGGGGCTCAATTGCCACCGCAAACAATAGCGGTGACAGCGGGCAACCCTGACGGGTACCCCTCCCTAAGTTGAAGCAATTCTCTAAATTAGTGGTTTCTGCTGTATCAGGCCTACTTTAAATCTATCCCTAAAAGGGTATATAAGATTCAAGGTGAAGATAGGGTCATTCTCAATAACTTCACACACGCGCTACTGTGCAATTCCAAGTCTAATTCTGTCCATAAACGTATACCTGTCATACAGCGCCTAAATACTAGGCCTCAAAATTAAATTCAGTTAAATCTGTCGTTACTGCTGTGCCTTTATTAGTGTAATACGGTACCTAAATAGATAGCCAGATAGTGTTAGGTGTCTGTAAAAAAAGGCCTGAATTTGAATTCAATACATTGGGCCAAATAATATTTTTCTTATTGTGGTGAACGGTAACAATGAGGAAAACATCTAGTAAGGGACGTGGACGCGGACATGGTTGTGGTGGTGTTAGTGGACCCTCTGGTGCTGGGAGAGGACGTGGCCGTTCTGCCACAGCCACACGTCCTAGTGTACCAACTACCTCAGGTCCCAGTAGCCGCCATAATTTACAGCGATATTTGGTGGGGCCAAATGCCGTTCTAAAGATGGTAAGGCCTGAGCAGGTACAGGCATTAGTCAATTGGGTGGCCGACAGTGGATCCAGCACGTTCACATTATCTCCCACCCAGTCTTCTGCAGAAAGCGCACAGATGGCGCCTGAAAACCAACCCCATCAGTCTGTCACATCACCCCCATGCATACCAGGGAAACTGTCTCAGCCTCAAGTTATGCAGCAGTCTCTTATGCTGTTTGAAGACTCCGCTGGCAGGGTTGCCCAAGGGCATCCACCTAGCCCTTCCCCAGCGGTGGAAAACATAGAATACACTGACGCACAACCACTTATGTTTCCTGATGATGAGGACATGGGAATACCACCTCAGCACGTCTCTGATGATGACGAAACACAGGTGTCAACTGCTGCGTCTTTCTGCAGTGTGCAGACTGAACAGGAGGTCAGGGATCAAGACTGGGTTGAAGACGTTGCAGGGGACGATGAGGTCCTAGACCCCACATGGAATGAAGGTCGTGCCACTGACTTTCACAGTTCGGAGGAAGAGGCAGTGGTGAGACCGAGCCAACAGCGTAGCAAAAGAGGGAGCAGTGGGCAAAAGCAGAACACCCGCCGCCAAGAGACTCCGCCTGCTACTGACCGCCGCCATCTGGGACCGAGCACCCCAAAGGCAGCTTCAAGGAGTTCCCTGGCATGGCACTTCTTCAAACACTGTGCTGACGACAAGACCCGAGTGGTTTGCACGCTGTGCCATCAGAGCCTGAAGCGAGGCATTAACGTTCTGAACCTGAGCACAACCTGCATGACCAGGCACCTGCATGCAAAGCATGAACTGCAGTGGAGTAAACACCTTAAAACCAAGGAAGTCACTCAGGCTCCCCCTGCTACCTCTTCTGCTGCTGCCGCCTCGGCCTATTCTGCTGCTGCCGCCTCGGCCTCTTCCTCCGCCTCTGGAGGAACGTTGGCACCTGCCGCCCAGCAAACAGGGGATGTACCACCAACACCAGCACCTGCGTCACCAAGCATCTCAACCATGTCACACGGCAGCGTTCAGCTCTCCATCTCACAAACATTTGAGAGAAAGCGTAAATTCCCACCTAGCCACCCTCAATCCCTGGCCCTGATTGCCAGCATTTCTAAACTACTGGCCTATGAAATGCTGTCATTTAGGCTGGTGGACACAGACAGCTTCAAACAGCTTATGTCGCTTGCTGTCCCACAGTATGTTGTTCCCAGCCGGCACTACTTCTCCAAGAGAGCCGTGCCTTCCCTGCACAACCAAGTATCCGATAAAATCAAGTGTGCACTGCGCAACGCCATCTGTGGCAAGGTCCACCTACCCACAGATACGTTGACCAGTAAGCACGGCCAGGGACGCTATATCTCCCTAACTGCACACTGGGTAAATGTAGTGGCGGCTGGGCCCCAGGCGGAGAGCTGTTTGGCGCACGTCCTTCCGCCGCCAAGGATCGCAGGGCAACATTCTTTGCCTCCTGTTGCCACCTCCTCCTACTCAGCTTGCTCCTCCTCTTCTTCCACCTGCTCATCCAGTCAGCCACACACCTTCACCACCAACTTCAGCACAGCCCGGGGTAAACGTCAGCAGGCCATTCTGAAACTCATATGTTTGGGGGACAGGCCCCACACCGCACAGGAGTTGTGGCGGGGTATAGAACAACAGACCGACGAGTGGTTGCTGCCGGTGAGCCTCAAGCCCGGCCTGGTGGTGTGCGATAATGGGCGAAATCTCGTTGCAGCTCTGGGAATAGCCGGTTTGACGCACATCCCTTGCCTGGCGCATGTGCTGAATTTGGTGGTGCAGAAGTTCATTCACAACTACCCCGACATGTCAGAGCTGCTGCATAAAGTGCGGGCCGTCTGTTTGCGCTTCCGGCGTTCACATCCTGCCGCTGCTCGCCCGTCTGCGCTACAGCGTAACTTCGGCCTTCCCGCTCACCACCTCATATGCGACGTGCCCACCAGGTGGAACTCCACCTTGCACATGCTGGACAGACTGTGCGAGCAGCAGCAGGCCATAGTGGAGTTTCAGCTGCAGCACGCACGGGTCAGTCGCACTGCGGAACAGCACCACTTCACCACCAATGACTGGGCCTCCATGCGAGACCTGTGTGCCCTGTTGCGCTGTTTCGAGTACTCCACCAACATGGCCAGTGGCTATGACGCCGTTATCAGCGTTACAATACCACTTCTATGTCTCCTTAAGGAAACACTTAGGGCGATGATGGAAGAGGAGGTGGCCCAGGAGGAGGAGGAAGAGGGGTCATTTTTAGCACTTTCAGGCCAGTCTCTTCGAAGTGATTCAGAGGGAGGTTTTTTGCAACAGCAGAGGCCAGGTACAAATGTGGCCAGCCAGGGCCCACTACTGGAGGACTAGGAGGACGAGGATGAGGAGGAGGTGGAGGAGGATGAGGATGAAGCATGGTCACAGCGGGGTGGCACCCAACGCAGCTCGGGCCCATCACTGGTGCGTGGCTGGGGGGAAACTCAGGACGATGACGATATGCCTCCCACAGAGGACAGCTTGTCCTTACCTCTGGGCAGCCTGGCACACATGAGCGACTACATGCTGCAGTGCCTGCGCAACGACAGCAGAGTTGCCCACATTTTAACGTGTGCGGACTACTGGGTTGCCACCCTGCTGGATCCACGCTACAAAGACAATGTGCCCACCTTACTTCCTGCACTGGAGCGTGATAGGAAGATGCGCGATTACAAGCGCTCGTTGGTAGACGCGCTACTGAGAGCATTCCCAAATGTCACAGGGGAACAAGTGGAAGCCCAAGGCCAAGGCAGAGGAGGAGCAAGAGGTCGCCAAGGCAGCTGTGTCACGGCCAGCTCCTCTGAGGGCAGGGTTAGCATGGCAGAGATGTGGAAAAGTTTTATCAACACGCCACAGCTAACTGCACCACCACCTGATACGCAACGTGTTAGCAGGAGGCAACATTTCACTAACATGGTGGAACAGTACGTGTGCACACCCCTCCACGTACTGACTGATTGTTCGGCCCCATTCAACTTCTGGGTCTCTAAATTGTCCACGTGGCCAGAGCTAGCCTTTTATGCCTTGGAGGTGCTGGCCTGCCCGGCGGCCAGCGTTTTGTCTGAACGTGTATTCAGCATGGCAGGGGGCGTCATTACAGACAAACGCAGCCGCCTGTCTACAGCCAATGTGGACAAGCTGACGTTCATAAAAATGAACCAGGCATGGACCCACAGGACCTGTCCATCCCTTGTGCAGATTAGACATTAACTACCTCCCCTTAACCATATATTATTGTACTCCAGGGCACATCCTCATTCAATCCTATTTTCATTTTCATTTTACCATTATATTGCGGGGCAACCCAAAGTTGAATGAACCTCTCCTCTGTCTGGGTGCCGGGGCCTAAATATATGACAATGGACTGTTCAAATGTTGGGTGACGTGAAGCATGATTCTCTGCTATGACATGAAGACTGATTCTCTGCTGACATGAAGACTAATTCTCTGTTACGGGACCTCTCTCCTCTGCCTGGGTGCCTGGGCCTAAATATCTGACAATGGACTGTTCCAGTGTTGGGTGACGTAAAGCATGATTCTCTGCTATGACATGCAGACTGATTCTCTGCTGACATGAAGCCAGATTCTTTGTTATGGGACCTCTCTCCTCTGCCTGGGTGCCGGGGCCTAAATATATGACAATGGACTGTTACAGTGGTGGGTGACGTGAAGCCTGTTTCTCTGCTATGACATGCAGACTGATTCTCTTCTGACATGAAGCCAGATTCTCTGTTATGGGACCTCTCTCCTCTGCCTGGGTGCCGGGGCCTAAATATCTGACAATGGACTGTTCCAGTGTTGGGTGACGTAAAGCATGATACTCTGCTATGACATGCAGACTGATTCTCTTCTGACATGAAGCCAGATTCTCTGTTATGGGACCTCTCTCCTCTGCCTGGGTGCCGGGGCCTAAATATATGACAATAGACTGTTACAGTGGTGGGTGACGTGAAGCCAGATTCTCTGCTATGGGACCTCTCTCCAATTGATATTGGTTAATTTCTATTTATTTTATTTTTATTTTAATTCATTTCCCTATCCACATTTGTTTGCAGTGGATTTACCTACATGTTGCTGCCTTTTGCAGCCCTCTAGCTCTTTCCTGGGCTGTTTTTACAGCCTTTTTAGTGCCGAAAAGTTCGGGTCCCCATTGACTTCAATGGGGTTCGGGTTCGGGCCGAACTTCTCGAACCCAAACATCCAGGTGTTCGCTCAACTCTATTCTCTACAGTAAGGCTGGGAGAACAGGATCCTTCCTCAAATTTCAGGAAGAGATCATCGAGAACCTCCTGTATCCAGGAGGTTCCAAGGTCCCATCCACCATTGTAGTGAGCCGTCTACACGAGCGACATTTCCGCAATGTCGTTGCTGGTACCTCAACCCAACCGTCACCCCGAAAAAGATGTTGTGTCTGTAGCAGGAGTGGAATAAGGCGTGACACCTGCTATTTCTGTCCTGACTGCCCTGCCCACCCTGCCCTATGCTTAGGGGAGTGTTTCCAGAAGTACCACACACAGGTACACTTAGCATAGGGATTGCATCTCACAGGACAGGCACACAGGGCTATTAGGGCCCTTTCACTCACAGCTGCTGCAAACCTCTCCTTTCACCTGGGACAAAGTGCATAAAGTACTTCGCCACATCTTTGGGCGATTTGCGCTTTGCACATTGTCCCATGGGGAAGGAGAGGTTTGTCCTATAAAGCTAAAAAAATAAAAATAAAAAAATTACCGGTAAGCAAAAAAGTTAACGTTGTGTACAAAAAGTTAAATAAAGTTTATATGTTCCGTTCAAATGTTATTATAAAGTTAATAAATTTATTGCGTTTCGGCCTGTTTTTTTACCTTCCAGGTGGACCAACCGATCGACTAGCTGCAGCACTGATGTGCATTCTGACAGAAGCATTGCGCTGCTGTCAGATTACACAATAGTCGGTGTATGCGGCGCTGCAAGACGAGATTTCTCCTCTGCAGTAAAAGATACGTTTGCCGAGGCATATGAGCTGAGGAGGCGGCGGTGTCCATATGCTTTTGCAAACACTTTGTATATAAAAAAATAAAATAAAATCCTGATTAATGTGAATGGAGAAATCGGGTTTGCCAGGGCATACGAACTAAGTGGGTATGGATGTTGGGCGGAGCTCCTATGTCCTGGCAGACGCCTTTCCCCTCATCCACTTTGATCGATGCGAATGAAGAAATCTGTGCCGTTCTTTTTTTCTTTCAGCCTAGAGGCTGAACGGAAAAAAATAAGCTCATTACCTGTATGCTTAATATAAGGAGAATAGCAGAAACTCCTAATGCTGGCCATACATGTAATGATTGCGGAGACCCTCAAATGCCAGGGCAGTACAAACACCCCACAAATGACCCCATTTTGGAAAGAAGACACCCCAAGGTATTCGCTGAGGGGCATATTAAGTCCATGAAAGATTGAAATTTTTGTCCCAAAAATAAAATAAAAAATTTCCGCTAACTTGTGCAAAAAAAATTAAAAATTCTATAAACTCGCCATGCCCCTCATTGAATACCTTGGGGTGTCTTCTTTCCAAAATGGGGTCACATGTGGGGTATTTATACTGCCCTGGATTTTTAGGGGCCCTAAAGCGTGAAAAGAAGTCTGGGATCCAAATGTCTAAAAATGCCCTCCTAAAAGGAATTTGTGCCCCTTTGCGCATCTAGGCTGCAAAAAAGTGTCACACATGTGGTATCGCCGTTCTCAGGAGAAGTTATAGAATGTGTTTTGGGGTGTCACTTTACATATACCCATGCTGGGTGAGATAAATATCTTGGTCAAATGCCAACTTTGTATAAAAAAATTGGAAAAGTTGTCTTTTGCCGAGATATTTCTTTCATCCAGCATGGGTATATGTAAAAAGACACTCCAAAACACATTGCCCTACTTCTTCTGAGTACGGCGATACCACATGTGTGACACTTTTTTGCAGCCTAGGTGGGCAAATGGGCCCACATTCCAAAGAGCACCTTTCGGATTTTTCAGGGCATTTTTTTTACAGATTTTGATTCCAAACTACTTCTCACGCATTAGGGCCTCTAAAATGCCAGGGCAGTATAACTACCCCACAAGTGACCCCATTTTGGAAAGTAGACACCCCAAGGTATTCCGTGTGGGGCATGGCGAGTTCCTCGAATTTTTTATTTTTTGTCACAAGTTGGGCGGAAAATGATGATTCTTTTTTTTTTTCTTACAAAGTCTCATATTCCACTAACTTGTGAAAAAAATTAAAACTTGCATTAACTCACTAGGCCCATCACGAAATACCTTGGGGTGTCTTCTTTCCAAAAAGGGGTCACTTGTGGGGTAGTTATACTGCCCTGGCATTTTAGGGACCCAAATGCGTGAGAAGTAGTTTGAAATCAAAATGTGTAAAAAATGGCCTGTGAAATCCGAAAGGTGCTCTTTGGAATGTGGGCCCCTTTGCCCACCTAGGCTGCAAAAAAGTGTCACACATGTGGTATTGCCGTACTCAGGAGAAGTTGGGGAATGTGTTTTGGGTTGTCATGTTACATATACCCATGCTGGGTGAGAGAAATATCTTGGTCAAATGTCAACTTTGTATAAAAAAATTTGAAAAGTTGTCTTTTGCCGAGATATTTATCTCACCCAGCATGGGTATATGTAAAATGGCACCCCAAAACACATTGCCCTACTTCTCCTGAGTACGGCGATACCACATGTGTGACACTTTTTTGCAGCCTAGGTGGGCAAAGGGGCCCACATTCCAAAGAGCACCTTTAGGATTTCACAGGCCATTTTTTACAGATTTTGATTTCAAAGTACTTATCACGCATTGGGGCCCCTAAAATGTCAGGGCAGTATAACTACCCCACAAGTGACCCCATTTTGGAAAGAAGACACCCCAAGGTATTTTATGATGGGCATAGTGAGTTCATGGAAGTTTTTATTTTTTGTCACAAGTTAGTGGAATTTGAGACTTTGTAAGAAAAATAAATAAAAAATAAGTCATCATTTTCCGCTAACTTCTGACAAAAAATAAAAAGTTCTATGAACTCACTATGCCCATGAGCGAATACCCTAGGGTGTCTACTTTCAGAAATGGGGTTATTTGTGGGTTTTTTCTACTGTCTGGGCATTGTAGAACCTCAGAAAACATGTCAGGTGCTCAGAGAGTCAGAGCTGCTTCAAAAAGCGGAAATTCACATTTTTGTACCATAGTTTGTAAACGCTATAACTTTTACCCAAACCATTTTTTTTTTACCCAAACATATTTTTTTTATCAAAGACATGTAGAACAATACATTTAGCAAAAAAATGTATATATAGATGTCGTTTTTTTTAAAAAAAATTACAACTGAATGTGAAAAATGAAATTTTTTTTGCAAAAATTTCTGTAAATTTCGATTAATAAAAAAAAAGTTAAAAGTCAGCAGCAATGAAATACCACCAAATGAAAGCTCTGTTAGTGAGAAGAAAAGGAGGTAAAATTAATTTGGGTGGTAAGTTGCATGACCGAGCAATAAATGGTGAAAATAGTGTAGTGCAGAATAGTAAAAAGTGGTCTGGTCATTAAGGGTGTTTAAGGTAGGGGGGCTGAGGTGGTTAAACAGTCGGGCGCTTGCCAATATCTGAATGTAACCCAAATATATTAGGGTGTATCTCACAATGACATCTGCATCAAAGGCTGCCAACTAAATTTTTTGTGCCCAAACGAGTTTTTGTTTAACAACAAAATTTCACAGCAGTATAAGCCTGTAATTTCACACGTGCTGATGCTGCAAGGCCTGAAAATAGTGTTTTTGCCAAAAAAGTGTGTTTTTCAAACCTCAGAAAATGATGGGTGTATTTCTAGCTTAAATTGCACACTGACTAGTACAGATGTTGCAGATTGCCCAAAAAGTTTTTTTTGCTAACAGAATATGAAAGCTGTAAATATTAAACTTGAATTTAACACTTGCAGATCTGGAAAATACAGTGTTTTTTTAATAAAATTGTGTGTTTATAAAACCCCAGAAAATGATGGGTGTATTTCTACCTTAAGTTGCACACTGACTAATCCAGATGTTGTAGTTTGCCAAAAAAAGATTCTGATTTGCAATGTCCCAAAAGCTCAGATGCAGTGCTGGTGCACTGAGCTTGCATAAAATGGCTGCCGCCGCTGCTACCCACCTAACTAACAGAATTATGCAGGGTAAAACGATAGTGCCCTGCGCCCACACAACTATTTATCTGTAGATCGCTGAGTTAGATTATCTCCTATTCTCTCCCTGAAATCACAAGTCCAGCAGCATCCTATCCAAAAATCATAAAGTTCGGGTTCGCTCAACCCTAATTATTGGTAACTGTATGAAGAATAGAATAAGGAAACTTGCGGCACTCAACGCGTTTTCTTGCAGCATTTATTCAAAATTATAAAAACATGGCTGCAGTTGCAGGTACTTGATGGCCATTTTGCGCAATCTGCGCTTTGTATTGCCACTCATGTGATGGTGGCAGTACTCTCCTCGCTTTTTTTTGCGACTGACATCATCACTCACACAACGATATACAGTACAGACCAAAAGTTTGGACACACCTTCTCATTCAAAGAGTTTTCTTTATTTTCATGACTATGAAAATTGTATATTCACACTGAAGGCATCAAAACTATAAATTAACACATGTGGAATTATATACATAACAAAAAAGTGTGAAACAACTGAAAATATGTCATATTCTAGGTTCTTCAAAGTAGCCACCTTTTGCTTTGATTACTGCTTTGCTCACTCTTGGCATTCTCTTGATGAGCTTCAAGAGGTAGTCACCTGAAATGGTTTTCACTTCACAGGTGTGCCCTGTCAGGTATAATAAGTGGGATTTATTGCCTTATAAATGGGGTTGAGACCATCAGTTGCGTTGTGGAGAAGTCAGGTGGATACACAGCTGATAGTCCTACTGAATAGACTGTTAGAATTTGTATGATGGCAAGAAAAAAGCAGCTAAGTAAATAAAAACGAGAGGCCATCATTACTTTATGAAATGAAGATCAGTCAGTCCGAAAAATTGGGAAAACTTTGAAAGTGTCCCCAAGTGCAGTCACAAAAACCATCAAGCGCTACAAAGAAACTGGCTCACATGCGGACCGCCCCAGGAAAGGAAGACCAACAGTTACCTCTGCTGCGGAGGATAAGTTCATCCGAGTCACCAGCCTCAGAAATCGCAGGTTAACAGCAGCTCAGATTAGAGACCAGGTCAATGCCACACAGAGTTCTAGCAGCAGACACATCTCTAGAACAACTGTTAAGAGGAAACTGTGTGAATCAGGCTTTCATGGTACAATATCTGCTAGTAAACCACTGCTAAAGACAGGCAACAAGCAGAAGAGACTTGTTTGAGCTAAAGAACACAAGGAATGGACATTAGACCAGTGGAAATCTGTGCTTTGGTCTGATGAGTCCAAATTTGAGATCTTTGGTTCCAACCACTGTGTCTTTGTGCGACGCAGAAAAGGTGAACGGATGGACTCTACATGACTTGTTCCCACCGTGAAGCATGGAGGAGGAGGTGTGATGGTGTGGGGGTGCTTTTCTGGTGACACTGTTGAGGATTTATTCAAAATTGAAGGCATACTGAACCAGCATGGCTACCACAGCATCTTGCAGCGGCATGCTATTCCATCCGGTTTGCGTTTAGTTGGACAATCATTTATTTTTCAACAGGACAATGACCCCAAAAACACCTCCAGGCTGTGTAAGGGCTATTTGACCATGAATGAGAGTGATGGGGTGCTGCGCCAGATGACCTGGCCTCCACAGTCACCGGACCTGAACCCAATCGAGATGGTTTGGGGTGAGCTGGACCGCAGAGTGAAGGCAAAAGGGCCAACAAGTGCTAAGCATCTGTGGGAACTCCTTCAAGACTGTTGGAAGACCATTTCAGGTGACTACCTCTTGAAGCTCATCAAGAGAATGCCAAGAGTGTGCAAAGCACTAATCAAAGCAAAAGGTGGCTACTTTGAAGAACCTAGAATATGATATTTTCAGTTGTTTCACACTTTTTTGTTATGCATATAATTCCACATGTGTTAATTCATAGTTTTGATGCCTGCAGTGTGAATCTACAATTTTTATAGTCATGAAAATAAAGAAAACTCTTTGAATGAGAAGGTGTGTCCAAACTTTTGGTCTGTACTGTACCTTCTCACCTCTTTCAGGATTGGCCATTGTGCACGGGACACCTACTCCTAGGGAAATCAGTAGCAGTCCTGAACTGTAACTATTTGTATATACTTAGCCTAACCATGGATTTATGTACACCTAGGTCTTTAGCAATGCATTTGTTGCCTTTCCTGTGTCATGCATTTATGTAAAATGTCTTTTGAAATTTGTTTTTGCCAAGGTATTGTTTACACTAACCAATACTTTTTAAGAAGAACACATTTCCCAGTAACTAGGATTTATGTGCCTTAATTTAATGGGCATACCCACACTTCCAATCTCATATCTTTATTTGAAACAGCTTTTGTGAATTAACCTTCGGAGAAGTAATTAATACAAAGTTTTACTTAATTTCTCTCTCTGCAGTGTCTGCACTGTTGATGTTTACTCAATGTGACCAAAAAAAGAAACAAACAGTTCAACTGTTTGTAAGTTATTCATTTAGTTAGTGTTTGTCTTTAGTTTCAGCTATAAGACCACATTTTATTAGTAATGAATACAGAAATCTGGGAAATTTTAGAGTGCACTTCCTTTTTTAGTAACTGTATTTATAACCTATAGACAAGTTAATTATTGTTAGAAAGCTATGTATATTTTTTGTTTGGTTCTCTAAATGATTGCATGGATACTCAAATACTGTGTGTATTATCTGTTTGGATAGTCTTAAAAAGCTACATTTTAAAAGCATGTTTCTGAACATGTCATTGAGAACCTATATGATTCAGCTCTATATTAACAATAATATGGCTAGCAGATGTGTGAAGTCAAATCACCTGCTAAGAAGGAGCAGAGCATTTATTGCCATGGCCTTTACATGTCTTGATGGGATTACATTTTCCAGTGAGCTTCTTGCTGTGACGCAGCAGTATCTGCTTTTAGTCCAGTTGTGCAGGCACTGTCTGCGGTGGGTCTTGGACGTTCCATTCAATGAATGTGCCATGGCTCTTTGATAATATTGCCAAGCTGTGTTGGCTGCAATACTCTATATGCCAAAAGCTTATTTTGCATCTGCAAATCAGCTTGTGGTCGCAGACATATGTGAAGAAAAAAACATTGGGATTATATAGACACAGACATACACATAAATCTTATTTATAATACGTCTATACCAGAGAGCAACATACTCCCATTATCATCCTGAAACTGCTTATAGAGCAAGCCTTACCAAAGAAAGTCCTAGGTTTTCAGTAGCCATCGCTAGCACAGGGTAGCATAATTTTCCCCCACAGTGCATGGATTTGTTCTCAGCTTGAAATCTTAATATGTTAAGTGGTGGATGGATACACGTATTTTGATGGATGGCACATAGCAGGAATTTAGTGAGCTCTGTCTGTGCATGAAATTTGAAATGTATGGCTCTGTTTGGGAGCTGTTTGGCACAATTTAGTTCTCTCTAGATAAAATATTGCACTGTGTAAACAGCGTATAACTATGGTATGTGGGCCAGTGAGATACAGGGTATTGATATTGTAATATTGTAAACTGAATGTAGAGTGACATGATATCGTTCACTTTTGCAGTATTTCACCTCTTTTGGAACTGCTCTTCTATCAATAATCGGGAGGCGGATGGACCACTTAACTATTACATTACAATCATAACATTACAATTACCTGTCTAATATTAGGTAGGTACCAATGTCCAGTCAAAATAGCTCTGACCCATTGAAGCATAGACTTAGGGTGGCCACTTGCCTCACCCCAAAAAACAGGCCATTAAAGACCATGGCACTTTTCAGAAACGTTGCCAGCAAAAGAAATAAAAAAAAAAAAAGGACTAAAAGACCCTATGGTGAGCTGCTCTCACCCTTGGTCAATCACATAGTGACAAGTTGGCCAGCTCTAGTGACTGGCTGACTTGAGAGAAAGCCTCACTTAGTCAGTTTGCGCTAGCAGCTCACAGTTAGACAGCAAAATGATGCTGTCTGAGCATGGAGCCACTGAAAAGGAGGACACCCTGCAGGACAGGGTGCCAGGAAACCGGACTGTTTGGCCTAAAGCTAGATGTCTGGCCACCTACATGGACTCCACAAGGCTTCTGAAGTAGAGTTGAGCGAACACCTGGATGTTCGGGTTCGAGAAGTTCGGCCGAACATCCCGGAAATGTTCGGGTTCGGGATCCGAACCCGATCCGAACTTCGTCCCGAACCCGAACCCCATTGAAGTCAATGGGGACCCGAACTTTTCGGCAATAAAAAGGCTGTAAAACAGCCCAGGAAAGAGCTAGAGGGCTGCAAAAGGCAGCAACATGTAGGTAAATCCCCTGCAAACAAATGTGGATAGGGAAATGAATTAAAATAAAAATTAAATAAATAAAAATTAACCAAAATCAATTGGAGAGAGGTTCCATAGCAGAGAATCTGGCTTCCCGTCACCCACCACTGGAACAGTCCATTCTCAGATATTTAGGCCCCGGCACCCAGGCAGAGGAGAGAGGTCCTGTAACAGAGAATCTGTCTTCATGTCAGCAGAGAATTAGTCTGCATGTCATAGCAGAGAATGAGGCTTCACGTCAGCCACCACTGCAACAGTCCATTGGCATATATTTAGGCCCAGCACACACACAGGCAGAGGAGAGAGGTCCCGTAACAGAGAATCTGTCTTCATGTCAGCAGAGAATTAGTCTGCATGTCATAGCAGAGAATCAGGCTTCACGTCACCCACCACTGCAACAGTCCATTGGCATATATTTAGGCCCAGCACCCAGGCAGAGGAGGGAGGTCCTGTAACAGAGAATCTGTCTTCATGTCAGCAGAGAATTAGTCTGCATGTCATAGCAGAGAATGAGGCTTCACGTCAGCCACCACTGCAACAGTCCATTGGCATATATTTAGGCCCAGCACACACACAGGCAGAGGAGAGAGGTCCCGTAACAGAGAATCTGTCTTCATGTCAGCAGAGAATTAGTCTGCATGTCATAGCAGAGAATCAGGCTTCACGTCACCCACCACTGCAACAGTCCATTGGCATATATTTAGGCCCAGCACCCAGGCAGAGGAGGGAGGTCCCGTAACAGAGAATCTGTCTTCATGTCAGCAGAGAATTAGTCTGCATGTCATAGCAGAGAATGAGGCTTCACGTCACCCACCACTGCAACAGTCCATTGGCATATATTTAGGCCTAGCACACAGGCAGAGGAGAGGTTCATTCAACTTTGGGTAGCCTCGCAATATAATGGTAAAATGAAAATAAAAATAGGATTGAATGAGGAAGTGCCCTGGAGTCCAATAATATATGGTTATGGGGAGGTAGTTAATGTCTAATCTGGACAAGGGACGGACAGGTCCTGTGGGATCCATGCCTGGTTCATTTTTATGAACGTCAGCTTGTCCACATTGGCTGTAGACAGGCGGCTGCGTTTGTCTGTAATGACGCCCCCTGCCGTGCTGAATACACGTTCAGACAAAACGCTGGCTGCCGGGCAGGCCAGCACCTCCAAGGCATAAAAGGCTAGCTCTGGCCACGTGGACAATTTAGAGACCCAGAAGTTGAATGGGGCCGAACCATCAGTCAGTACGTGGAGGGGTGTGCACACGTACTGTTCCACCATGTTAGTGAAATGTTGCCTCCTGCTAACACGTTGCGTATCAGGTGGTGGTGCAGTTAGCTGTGGCGTGTTGACAAAACTTTTCCACATCTCTGCCATGCTAACCCTGCCCTCAGAGGAGCTGGCCGTGACACAGCTGCCTTGGCGACCTCTTGCTCCTCCTCTGCCTTGGCCTTGGGCTTCCACTTGTTCCCCTGTGACATTTGGGAATGCTCTCAGTAGCGCGTCTACCAACGTGCGCTTGTACTCGCGCATCTTCCTATCACGCTCCAGTGCAGGAAGTAAGGTGGGCACATTGTCTTTGTAGCGTGGATCCAGCAGGGTGGCAACCCAGTAGTCCGCACAGGTTAAAATGTGGGCAACTCTGCTGTCGTTGCGCAGGCACTGCAGCATGTAGTCGCTCATGTGTGCCAGGCTGCCCAGGGGTAAGGACAAGCTGTCCTCTGTGGGAGGCGTATCGTCATCGTCCTGCCTTTCCCCCCAGCCACGCACCAGTGATGGACCCGAGCTGCGTTGGGTGCCACCCCGCTGTGACCATGCTTCATCCTCATCCTCCTCCACCTCCTCCTCATCCTCGTCCTCCTCGTCCTCCAGTAGTGGGCCCTGGCTGGCCACATTTGTACCTGGCCTCTGCTGTTGCCAAAAACCTCCCTCTGAGTCACTTCGAAGAGACTGGCCTGAAAGTGCTAAAAATGACCCCTCTTCCTCCTCCTCCTCCTCCTCCTGGGCCACCTCCTCTTCCATCATCGCCCTAAGTGTTTTCTCAAGGAGACATAGAAGTGGTATTGTAACGCTGATAACGGTGTCATCGCCACTGGCCATGTTGGTGGAGTACTCGAAACAGCGCAACAGGGCACACAGGTCTCGCATGGAGGCCCAGTCATTGGTGGTGAAGTGGTGCTGTTCTGTAGTGCGACTGACCCGTGCGTGCTGCAGCTGAAACTCCACTATGGCCTGCTGCTGCTCGCACAGTCTGTCCAGCATGTGCAAGGTGGAGTTCCACCTGGTGGGCACGTCGCATATGAGGCGGTGAGCGGGAAGGCCGAAGTTACGCTGTAGCGCAGACAGGCGAGCAGCAGCAGGATGTGAACGCCGGAAGCGCGAACAGACGGCCCGCACTTTATGCAGCAGCTCTGACATGTCGGGGTAGTTGTGAATGAACTTCTGCACCACCAAATTCAGCACATGCGCCAAGCAAGGGATGTGCGTCAAATTGGCTAGTCCCAGAGCTGCAACGAGATTTCGCCCATTATCACACACCACCAGGCCGGGCTTGAGGCTCACCGGCAGCAACCACTCGTCGGTCTGTTGTTCTATACCCCGCCACAACTCCTGTGCGGTGTGGGGCCTGTCCCCCAAACATATGAGTTTCAGAATGGCCTGCTGACGTTTACCCCGGGCTGTGCTGAAGGTGGTGGTGAAGGTGTGTGGCTGACTGGATGAGCAGGTGGAAGAAGAGGAGGAGGAAGCCGAGAAGGAGGAGGTGGCAACAGGAGGCAAAGAATGTTGCCCTGCGATCCTTGGCGGCGGAAGGACGTGCGCCAAACAGCTCTCCGCCTGGGGCCCAGCTGCCACTACATTTACCCAGTGTGCAGTTAGGGAGATATAGCGTCCCTGGCCGTGCTTACTGGTCCACGTATCTGTGGTTAGGTGGACCTTGCCACAGATGGCGTTGCGCAGTGCACACTTGATTTTATCGGATACTTGGTTGTGCAGGGAAGGCACGGCTCTCTTGGAGAAGTAGTGCCGGCTGGGAACAACATACTGTGGGACAGCAAGCGACATGAGCTGTTTGAAGCTGTCTGTGTCCACCAGCCTAAATGACAGCATTTCATAGGCCAGTAGTTTAGAAATGCTGGCATTCAGGGCCAGGGATCGAGGGTGGCTAGGTGGGAATTTACGCTTTCTATCAAATGTTTGTGAGATGGAGAGCTGAACGCTGGCGTGTGACATGGTTGAGACGCTTGGTGACGGAGGTGGTGGTGGTGGTGTTGGTGGTACATCCCCTGTTTGCTGGGCGGCAGGTGCCAACGTTCCTCCAGAGGCGGAGGAAGAGGCCGAGGCGGCAGCAGCAGAATAGGCCGAGGCGGCAGCAGCAGAAGAGGTAGCAGGGGGAGCCTGAGTGACTTCCTTGGTTTTAAGGTGTTTACTCCACTGCAGTTCATGCTTTGCATGCAGGTGCCTGGTCATGCAGGTTGTGCTCAGGTTCAGAACGTTAATGCCTCGCTTCAGGCTCTGATGGCACAGCGTGCAAACCACTCGGGTCTTGTCGTCAGCACATTGTTTGAAGAAGTGCCATGCCAGGGAACTCCTTGAAGCTGCCTTTGGGGTGCTCGGTCCCAGATGGCGGCGGTCAGTAGCAGGCGGAGTCTCTTGGCGGCGGGTGTTCTGCTTTTGCCCACTGCTCCCTCTTTTGCTACGCTGTTGGCTCGGTCTCACCACTGCCTCTTCCTCCGAACTGTGAAAGTCAGTGGCACGACCTTCATTCCATGTGGGGTCTAGGACCTCATCGTCCCCTGCATCGTCTTCCACCCAGTCTTGATCCCTGACCTCCTGTTCAGTCTGCACACTGCAGAAAGACGCAGCAGTTGGCACCTGTGTTTCGTCATCATCAGAGACATGCTGAGGTGGTATTCCCATGTCCTCATCATCAGGAAACATAAGTGGTTGTGCGTCAGTGCATTCTATGTCTTTCACCGCTGGGGAAGGGCTAGGTGGATGCCCTTGGGAAACCCTGCCAGCGGAGTCTTCAAACAGCATAAGAGACTGCTGCATAACTTGAGGCTGAGACAGTTTCCCTGGTATGCATGGGGGTGATGTGACAGACTGATGGGGTTGGTTTTCAGGCGCCATCTGTGCGCTTTCTGCAGAAGACTGGGTGGGAGATAATGTGAACGTGCTGGATCCACTGTCGGCCACCCAATTGACTAATGCCTGTACCTGCTCAGGCCTTACCATCCTTAGAACGGCATTGGGCCCCACCATATATCGCTGTAAATTCTGGCGGCTACTGGGACCTGAGGTAGTTGGTACACTAGGACGTGTGGATGTGGCAGAACGGCCACGTCCTCTCCCAGCACCAGAGGGTCCACTAACACCACCACGACCATGTCCACGTCCGCGTCCCTTACTAGATGTTTTTCTCATTGTTATGGTTCACCACAACAACAAATATATTATTTGGCCCAATGTATTGTATTCAAATTCAGCGGGATATAAATTTGAGGCCTAGTATTTAGGCGCTGGGTGACCGGTATGGATTTAGTGACAGAATTAGACTTGGAAATGCACAGAAGCGTGTGTGTGAAGTTATTCTGAATGACCCTATGTGCACCTTCAATATGATCTACCCTTTTAGGGATAGATTTCAAATAGCTCTGATATAGCAGAAACGACTAAATTATGAAATTGCTAAATTGGGAATTGTATTTCAACCCAGAACAAAAAATGTGCTTTGACGGACACTAAATAACTTTCCCAGCCACAACAGGACAGCGGTAACGAGAGATTTAGCGGGATATAAATTTGAGGCCTAGTATTTAGGCGCTGGGTGACCGGTATGGATTTAGTGACAGAATTAGACTGGGATATGGCCAAAAAATAAACAGACTATTGCTGGTTAAATGCACTTGGTGTGACAGCTTCACCCTGATGTAGGCTTTAGCCAAAAAACAACCACACCATTGAGGGTTAAATGCACTTGGTGACAGGCGCAGCTTGCCCCTGATTTAGTATATGGCCAAAAAATGAACAGACTATTGCTGGTTAAATGCACTTGGTGTGACAGCTTCACCCTGATGTAGGCTTTAGCCAAAAAACAACCACACCATTGAGGGTTAAATGCACTTGGTGACAGGCGCAGCTTGCCCCTGATTTTGTATATGGCCAAAAAATGAACAGACTATTGCTGGTTAAATGCACTTGGTGTGACAGCTTCACCCTGATGTAGGCTTTAGCCAAAAAACAACCACACCATTGAGGGTTAAATGCACTTGGTCGCAGCTTGTGCTGGCGCACCACAAGACACAAAATGGCCGCCGATCACCCCAGAAAAATGTGACTGACAAACGGTCTGGGCAGCCTAAAAACAGTGAGCAATTGAGGATCAGCAGCTCAATGATCCACAGCTGCAGATCGATCAGTTAATCAAGTCCTTTGGAGGAGTTAATCTGCCTAATCTCGCCCTACTGTCGCAGCCGCAACCTCTCCCTACGCTAATCAGAGCAGAGTGACGGGCGGCGCTATGTGACTCCAGCTTAAATAGAGGCTGGGTCACATGGTGCTCTGGCCAATCACAGCCATGCCAATAGTAGGCATGGCTGTGATGGCCTCTTGGGGCAAGTAGTATGACGCTTGTTGATTGGCTGCTTTGCAGCCTTTCAAAAAGCGCCAAGAAAGCGTCACAAAAGCGCGAAGAAAGCGACGAACACCGAACCCGAACCCGGACTTTTACGAAAATGTCCGGGTTCGGGTCCGTGTCACGGACACCCCAAAATTCGGTACGAACCCGAACTATACAGTTCGAGTTCGCTCATCCCTATTCTGAAGTTATCCTGTGCTATCAGTACCAAAGTGCTAGCAGCAAATACATTGCGAATTGGGGACCTAATAGATCAGTCCCAAGGAAATGGGTTGATACCTAGTGAGCTTGGAGGCAAAATCAACACATTTAAAGGGCATCTGTCAGCAGATTTGTACCTATGAAATTGGCTGATCTGTTACATGTGTGCTTGGCAGCTGAAGGCATCTGTTCATGTGCCCGCATAACTACAGACTCCTATGCTTTGCTTAATGAGATGTCTTCTCACCCTGTGTAGAGGGGTGCAGAAAATTAGGGCATGAATTATACAACTCATCCATCTGTATTAGCCTCATAGTTACCTATATATAGATCTCCTATAGTCAGAGCCTCCATAATCTTCCATAGAAGTCAGTGAGGTCCCCTCCTGTCCATTGTGTTTATGGCCCAAGTGTCTGCTCTTGAAGAACAGAAAATCTTGATATATTTTAGGCCTAGTGGCCAGTGTCAAAACTGTATGATTTTAGGATTATTCTTAAAATATAGATACGGACAAGGAAAATTTCGAAAAATCCCCCAAAAATAAAAATAAAAGTTTAACATAAAAAGTTGATTCAAAGAATAGGTCATTTGACACATTCCCTTTAATGTATCCAATCTATATATCAATTTTGATTCTTTCCTCCTAATTAATCTGTCCCAGTCCCCTCCTCATTTTGGTGGTAGGGTCAATGCTATACACTACCTTGAAGCCAACTACTTATGGGGTTTCTTTTGTATATGCTCTACATACAGTATTATTCACCACACGGCCGGGTATTCCATTTGTTTTTAGTGTCCTTGACATGTTCACGGATCCTTTGCAAAATTACCTAAATGTTTTCTCCAGATAATTGGTCAGAGAGGTGCTTGCCAACAATTACACTGCATCTACCGTGTTAAAATAAATAAAGTCCATGATATGATATTGGGTTCATGTAGTAGTAGTGCTACCTAATTGCACAAAATTACTGGCTGTACAATAACTGCATCTAAACGTGCTTTAAGATCTCTAACCCAGCCAAGCGTTTTTTTTTAGATGTGTGCCTGTAGATAGGTGACTGTTCATAAGGTAGTCGCATAGATTTTTTTTCCCTTCTGAAAGTGACGGATGGGTCTGCCAGTTGAAATTCTGCTACGTGATCCTGTATTAAAATATCAACTCACTTCACTTGGTTCATGAATCCTAGCATCTCCTTCATCTTGCAGTGCCCTTATACAAATTGAGAAATCACTTTCTTTTGAAGCGTTTCAGATCATAACTTGGTCTTTACTCACTACTTATGGATAAAGACCAAGGTACTGTCTTAAGTGCATCAACCAACTTTCGGTTTCTCAATTTTCAATATAGCACTGCACGATATCCAGTTTGTACGTTTTTATAACAGCTAATTTTAATATTTGGATAATATATAGTGGATTTTATTGGAGTTGGTGCTTGAATTCCTTTTTACTTTTCAAACGGGAATTCTGCAACACCCTTATTAGCCTTGAGTATGCCCCATAAAAAGTGCTTATGATTTTTATGACCTCCTTATGTCTTATATCAAGTTTCTATAATGTGAGTTTGTTCATTATATTCAGGACGTTCTCTACATATTCAACAAATTATATTTTTTTAAAGAGCAAGGCTTTCTGATGTGCATCCCTCAGTGTGTATTCATGTAAATCCTTCTCACTGAAACAAGTTCTAAGTTCTCTTGCTTTCTGTTTGACAGAACAGTGCTACAGTTTCTTCTGACATGCATGTATTGACCTATGGGTATGCTTCTCTTTGAGGAGAGCAACACATGGCAACTCTTCCATTGTAGTAGATTTTTAGTAGCTGTGTCTTCCAGAGAACTGTAGTGTTAATGGCACCACTCAGTTACTTTGTAAGGAACAAGGTCATATATATCTCAGCCACAAATTTGTGTGGGTGATAAACGGTGCCATTATTTCAGAGATACTCCCACTAGCTGATGTACAAACTTGCATATGAAGATGTGTAGGGACTACCCATTGCTGTACCTTGTCTTTGGTGGAAGAATGTATCCTCAAACAGGAAAAAAAAACATTTGTCAGCACATGCTGCAGGAGTTTGTTATGTGGCCAGTACTGTTGCCTCTAGTGCCTAATAAATGTTTGACTGCCTTGCATGCCTGATCATGGGGACTGTAAGGAGGACTGTAAGGACTGTAAGATCTCTGCATCCAGACTTACTAGAAAAGCCCAGTATGCTGCGTGACACCTTTAGATTTTTTGAGGACATCCAAGGTGATCCTGACACCATGAATGGCTTCAGAATTGATCAAGATAACAGTTTGCAGTTTGTCTCAGATTATGTATGCCCAAAACTATGACTTTTTATTGGCAGCAGCCACCTATGAATGTTCCAGATAGAGAAATTTGAATCCTGCGTTCAGGATGACTTCAAGTTCTCTTTTGTATGCTAAGGATAGGTGGTTGCTGCCAATGCTAAAGATGGATTCTCTTGTAATGTGGCATAACAATCTTTATCCAGTAGGATCTGAAGGCATACCTCTTTGAAATCACTCTGTTCCATTATTACAATGTCAAAAGGTTAACACCCAGATACAAGGGGTTCATCATAAAATCTGTCCAGTGGAATTTTCCTTTCCTGATCTCAGTCTGTACAGAATGCCATAAGAAGATGTAGATAATGCCATAAAGAGAGGTATGTGTAAGCAGCTTCTGACTGACTGTTAGTGGAGAGGACAGGTTTGTAGGATATTGGAGGACATATATGTGCATGGGCACTGTATGTGGAATATCTGCCCCACTAAGTACATCTATGCACTAGGAGGAACCAATTTGGAGATAATCTGCAGTGACCACTACTTTGGAACAGTACATAATGATGTGGATGATTATGACTAGAGATGAGCAAATCGAAGCTGATGAAGTGGAAATCGATCTGAATTTCAGGAAAAATTTGATTTGCAACAAATGCGAATTTCCTCGCGCTTCGTGGTAACGAATCACATTTTTCCTAAAATGGCGGCTAGACATGTGAAAGCGTATAGGGGCATATTTCAGTAGTACAAGAAAAATATATACCCACATCACTCTTAGTTTTCTCTGGTCAAAGCGTATAGTGGCCTATTTCAGTCCAACAAGAAAAATATATTCTCAGTTCACTTCTGCATTTATTTCTGTTGAAAACGTATAGGGGCGTATTTCAGTAAAAAAAATAAAAATATATACACACTGCACTGTTACAGTTATTTCTGGTGAAAGCGTATAGGGGCCTATTTCAGTCCAACAAGAAAAATATATTCTCAGTTAACTTCTTCAGTTATTTCTGTTGAAAGCGTATAGGGGAGTATTACAGTAAAAAAAATATATATTTTTTGGGAAATTTGACGGGTGAATGTAGACTTTCTTCTGTATGAACCGAATCCCCTTATCCTTTTGACATTTTATTGGAACAAGCCCTTTTTTGGTACCTTTTTTGGAATATTTGATGGGTGAATGTATACTTTCTTCTGTATGAACCGAATTTCATTATCCTATTGTTTTTTTAAGTGAAATTGATGGGTGACTGCAAAACTCCTTTTGCTGTATGAACTGAATGACATTGTGGTGAAATTTTTTTCTTCCAAATTTTTTTTTTTTTTTTGTAAAAACGATGGGTGACAGAAAAGCTCCTTTTGCTGTATGGACCAAATGACGTCATGTGAGGTTGTGTGACGTCTGAAAGTGTAAGGAAAATCTATATATTTTGAAACAACAAATATACAAAAAGTACATGAAAACAATAACAACCTCCTGATGCTGCTGCCACCTCCAGACTCTGTCATTGTGCCACTCATTGGCCTTATGATACTGCTGCCATCTCCAGACTCTGTCATTGTGCCACTCGGTGGCCTTCTCCTGATGCTGCTTCTGCAGCATCCGCCACCTCCAGACTCTGTCATTGTGCCACTCGGTGGCCTTCTCTTGATGCTGCTGCTGCATCTGCCACCTCCAGACTCTGTCATTGTGCCACTCGGTGGCCTACTCATACTGCCGCCACCTCCAGACTCTATCATTGTGACACTCTGTGGTACCCTCATGCTGCTTCCACCTCACCACTATGTCATAGGGCCACTCTGTGGACTTCCTATGCTGCTCCTACCTGTCCCACTTCATGACTGGGCCAATACTGATGGATTACTGAGCAAATGCTGACCAAGTGAATGCAGATGCTCCACAGACAGGATGCGTTTTTTGTGGGTTATTGTTCTGACGGATCAGAGGAAGGGCAAAATAATCAGTGACATCAACACAAACTTACTGCTGACACCCTCTCCACTCTGTCGGGGGACTCTGCTTGTATATACGTTTAATAGATTAGGCTCTGTAGACATCTAGGTAGAATCAGCTGACGACGGTGTAAAAGGAGTGCACTTGTTCTTGACGCTAACAACGACCTGTAAGGCTGAGTTTATACTTGAGTTATTTTGTCAGTTTTGGCCCCTTGACAGCCAAAATAAGTGAAGTGTGCAGAGCGACGCCTGTCATCTGCATGTCATACTGACTCACAGTATTATTTCACTACCCCAGCAGACTCCCTATGCGTATTACTGCAAGGCACAGTGTTCTACACCCCTAAAAAGGATCTCTGCAGCCTGGAAAAAGCTGTTCTTTCGCCGTGTATAAATTCGGATCTAATCACATTTTTTCAAAAATTGCATTTTTGAGTAGTTCGCTACATCTCTAATTATGACTTTCCCATTCATTTTAGTTTTATAGCATTGACCAAAACACAATGTTGCATTCCTTTCAAAATTTGTAGTTGTCTGATTTCCCTGATAGATATACAGTATAAAGATTTATCACGAGGGGAATATTTGAAGTCAGTTTTGCATGCGTCTGTGTTGGAATACTTTATGCCACATTTATCAAATGCTGCATGATTGATTAATTTGTCTTATCCTTAAACCTAACACTTTTGTCTAGAAAAGCCATTCACGTTTTCCAATTTCACCCTCCTACTGCAGAGAGACTGAGACTTTTTGAGAATTTTTGTAAAAGTCTCAGTGATAAATCTGGAGTGAAACTCATTAACACAGCTAATCACTCCAACTTTCCCACCCATATTTCAAAACTGGAGTGAGTGGTGTAAAAATGTAAGGTTTTAAACATTCTTTGCTTAAGTGAGCCCAAAAAATAACAAAAGGCCCATTTTGCAGCTTTTTAAAGTTGGAATTGTGGAGTTCAGGCATAATAAATAAGGGCATATGTTTCTGCTGGAATACTTTCATAACCATGTACTAACTACCAGTACCACCTACTTTAACTTTTATTATCTACAAAAGAACCAGTGCAAACTAATTTCTTTAAATACACTGGCACAAATGATGTCAGACTTTACACGTTAAAAACTAATATCCCAAGATCTAGAAACTAATATAGCAATGTAATATTTAATTTATAGGGATTAAGTGCTTAATTAACTGTATCAACCACTTGAAGGAAACCAAGTAGTTATTTTTATCTTTTAAACTAAGGGTCAGCAACCTGGTCAGTACTCCAGTTGTGGGGAAACTACAACTCCTAGCATGCTTCATTCTGGTCTGAGAACACCCAAGCAAGTGTGCATGCTGGGAGTCAGTTTCACCACAGTTGGAGTGCCAGAGGTTGCTGATCCCTGCTTTAAACCAATGAGTTCCAATTATTATTATTGTTGGCAAAATCTTAGGTTGCATACTTACTATGTTTGTTAAATTAATTGTCTTCTCAGGGTATGAACAGATGGCAGTAACATTGTGTGGTCATTGGCTGACTTGAGTAGCTGTGGCTAAGCCGCATGTGTTATCTGGGGCCGTAGAGAAAACATGACATCTACACCAAAATCCATACTGAAAAAGCAAACGCACCACTCCTAACCGAAAAGTTGTTTTCAGCTCATTAGAGATGGAATCAGATGGAACTACGTCTGACAATACTGACATTTATAGTGACATTAATGCTGGTACATCTCATCAAATTAACAACACATCACAACAGGTTGTGACTAGAGATAAGTGAATTCGATTTGGTCGGTTCGCCTAATTTTTCAGAATAATTGATTCAATACGAATGTATTCACGGCAAATCGCATAAAAATGGCTATTTCCTGGCTGCTGAGAGCCTTTATAGTGGTGTAGAACACTGTGCCTTGCAGTAACATGCATAGGGAGTCTGCTTTGGTAGTGAAATAAACACTCCCTTAACACTGTCGTTAGCTGATTCCACATAGATGTCTACAGAAACCTGTTGTATTAAACGCTTATACAAGTAGAGCTCCCCGACAGAGTGGAGAGGGTGTCAGCAGTAAGTTTGTGCTGACGTCACTGATTATTTTCCCCATTCTCTGATCCGTCAGAACAATTACCCAGAATAAACGGATCGTGTCTGTGGAGTATACACCTTCACTTGGTCAGCATTTGCTCAATAATCCATCAGTATTGCTAATGGCAAAAAAAAACTGAGTGGATCCAAAACAGAGATTGGAATATTTGCATGTCTTCTGTGTTTTCTAGCCACTCCTGCTTTTGGCTACCAAATCATAAGCCAATTCTGATGGGACCATACAGGCCTTACAGATGTTACACAGACAAGATCTGTTGTGCATCTCATTTTTCCTTCATTCTGACAGATCAGAGGAAGTGTCAAATAAATGATGATGTCAGCCAGGCCGAAAGCCAAAATAGTGAACCAGTCATGAAGTGGGAAGGGTGGGGACAGCATGAGAAGTCCAAAGTGTGGACCTATGACATAGTGGTGAGGTGAAAGCAGCATGAGGAGACCACAGAGTGGCCCAATGACAGGGTCTGGAGTTGGAAGCAGTATGAGGAGGCCATCGATTGGCACAATGACAGAGTCTGTAGGTGGTGGCAGCAGCAGCATTAGGAGAAGGCCACCGAGTGGCACAATGACCGAGTCTGCAGGTGGCGGCAGCATGAGTAGACCACAGAGCGGCACAATGACAGAGTCTGGAGGTGGCGACAGCATCAGGAGGCCACAGAGTGGCAAGGTGACATACAGTGGAGGTGGGTGGCAATACCAGTACCCGCTAAAGATGGTGGGTGAAAGAAGGAGCACTTGGTATCAGATGTGTGGCCTCAGGTGGGTAACAGCATCAGAATAGTAGCTGAGGTAGGTAGCCAGAAGAAACCGGTCTCTTTTGTCAAATTGCTGGTGTGGCACCATGGATGATCTAGTCTGATGTATCAGGCATTGGTGTGTGGAAATCGTGGCTGATCCACGCCTGATTCATCTTGATGCAGTGTCTCACTATGTGCTACGTATATGTGGGCACTTTAAACGCTTGCTAAATGTCATATCAAATGTATTGTGGTATCATGCTCTAATTCCCTTTATATAAATCACAGAGAAAAATGACTTTTCATATAAAACATAACTTTTACTATCGTTGGTTAAAATAATACCCCATCTTAATATGTATGTTAGGCTACGTCAAATAAATAGACAAGGCCTTACTTTGGACGTATCAGGATAGTGTAGTCCGATATATAGAAAAATTGACGGCAACTTACAGTTAGATGACTGTGGACCTGGCCAAACGGTGAAAAAAAGAGAGGTGGTGGATAAGGGGAAGGGAAAAATATCCCTAATACATCCCCCAATGTACCCCTGCCTACAGGCGGAGCACCCACCCCGAAAGGGGCGACCTCACCTCTTGGTGGCTAAGCCCTCGCTTAATGTTACCCTGCCTGTAAGGATCGATGATGTTCGTCCCTTCTTTAGCAGTTTGTCCCGACGCGTTTCCCCAGACGTAGTAAAGGCTGGTTCATCAGGGGACTCAGGATAGTTGATAAGTTCTTGCAGGTTTCATTAGATAAATGCCCATCTGATAATGGTGGGCAAAACTTCTGATAATTGCATAGCAGACCTCCTGGTATCATAATGAAACCTGCAAGCAACTTATCAACTATCCTGAGTCCCCTGATGAACCAGAATTTACTACGTCTGGGGAATCGATCCTTACAGGCAGGGTACATTAGGCGACAGCGAGGGCTTAGCCACCGAGAGGTGGGGTCGCCCCTTTTGGGGCGGGTGCTCCGCCTGTAGGCAGGGGTACATTGAGGGATGTATTAGGGATATTTTTCCCTTCCCCTTATCCACCACCTCTCTTTTTTCACCGTTTGGCCAGGTCATTTTTCTCTGTGATTTATATATTGATACTTTTCGTAACCCTATAAATTCCACTGTGATTTGTCTAATTCCCTTTAACAGGCTGGTAGTGTCATTTACTAGTGATTTGCGAGCACCAAAGTATTCGGGTGTTCGAGTGTTCCGCCCGAACACATTGCTATATTCGTGTGCTCGGTCCGAGCAACCGAATATAATGGAAGTCAATAGGAGACAACCAGGCACCCCCTGCTCGGAAGAGAAGGGAGTCTGGTTAAAAAAAAAAGGTTAGAAATTGATGGAAACCCGATCAAAATGGTTTGGAAATAGCATTAAGAGGATAGCTGGATACGTCTTAGACTCCTATTATGTACAACATACAATAGATGACCACACAAAGGCTGTATGCCAAAAGCCAGGTATGTGCAAGCCATCAATCTATCCATGAGACAGATGACAGGCTTAGTCATACCTTACAATGGCAGCCTTGTGCACTGTAAGAAATTCCAAACCAACTCATCTGACTGAGAACCAGTAAACCGCAAAGTTATTTAGCATCTGTTGGATGGCTTGGGTGGACCTGCAGACCTAGATCAATATCATTAGGGCAACAAAAAATTCAGATTGTCCTAACATAATATTCAATAACCTTTCTATACAGTTTTGTCATGTAAAAACTAATTTGCATAAACATGAGCATATGGGAAAGACATGCAAATGAGCAGAATCTGCCTTGTTTTTCAGCTGCCATAAGACTATGAAAACCAATAGAGGGCGCTATTGAGTTATGAACAGCAACTTCTATTGGTTTCACAGTCTTATGATGAGACAAGCTGGGTTATAACTCAGTGTAGATTGCGAGTTATAACCCAGCTTTCCCAGTGTCAGATTTTATCACTGGGTTATTAACCAGCTTTCCCAGTGTCAGATATCATCCTAGTGTAGATCGCCCTAACGATATTGATCTAGGTGTGCAGGTCCATCCAAGCCATCCAAAAGATGCAAAAATAACTTTGAGGTTTATTGGTTCTCACAGGTCAGATGAGAGCTGGTTTGGAATATCTCATAGTGCACAAGACTGTCATCATAAGGTATGCTGGCTGTTATCTGTCTCATTGGATGGATGGATGGATGGATAGATGGATGGCTTGTACATACCTGGCTTTGGCATGTAGCCTTTGTGTGGTGTCTATTGTATTTTTGTACATAAGATGCATCTAGCTATCCTCTTAATGCTGTTGCCAAACCATTTTGATGGTGTTTCCATCAATTTCTAACCTTTTTTTATGAACCAGACACTCTCTTCTCTTCTGAGCAGGGGGTGCCTGGTTGTCTCCCATTGACTTCCATTGTATTAAATTGTATTTGAGCACCTGAATTATTCGGCCGAGCACTAGTGATGCTCGAGCTGAATAGGTATTTGGCCAAGCATGCTCGCTCGTCACAATCATTTAACTTTATTTGCCCTTAGGTCAGTGATGTCGAACCTTTTAGAGGCCGAGTGCCCAAACTGCAACCCAAAACCCACTTATTTATCGTAAAGTGCCAACACGGCAATTTAACCTGAATACTATAGTTCAATATAGTATATATTCCATGTACTTTATCATTTAGCTATTAAAGCCTGCCTACATTCAGTGCACTGCCTGTGCTGTTCATAGTGCGCCTGCGCTGATGAATGGAAGGAAATGTCTAAGGCATATTGGTACACCATAGACTGTTTTCACAGTGCGGGTGCCCACAGAGAGGGCTCTGAGTGCCGCCTCTGGCACCCGTGCCATAGGTTCGCCATCACTGCCCTAGGTGGTGCTGGCACCACTTACATATATAGCTAGGGGGGTGTCAAGTCAGTGTGTGTGTCGAGGATGAGAATACAGAGAGGTGGAAGTTAATAGAGGAGGTGGAAATTAGTTTTTCCACCAAAATAGTTCACAAAAGATTTTACCACATATAACTGCAGCTCTGAATGCTGAATGAAATTTGTTTTTCCACCGAAATAATTCACAAAAGATTTGACCGCATATAAGTGCAGTGCTTAACACTGAATACAATTTCTTTTTCCACTGAAATAATTTTACTAAAGATTTTACCACATAT